>NC_061111.1:48385904-48685904 GCF_002878395.1 Capsicum annuum
TATATATATTGATATTGTCTTATAGGATTTAACCAAATTGCACCAAACAAAACATAATCTATGTCAAAACATAAACTCGGTCAATATTCTAACTATCCAAAAACTTAATTGCACAAAAATCTATAAGGCAAAAAAGCTACACTACTTTTGACCAAATTGCACCAAACAAAAAATAAAGGATGTCAAAAGATTTGCTAAGAAATTTGACTCATGAACTATGAAATGAAACCTAATGAGACAATTGTTATGCTTTATTAGGTGACTATGAAGATAAAACCGACTTTTAAAGGGGTTTTTATGAATTTTTAAACATTGCAATAACCGGTTACTTACTTTTTTTTGGATCAAATATTAACTATTCAAAACTTAATTGCCCAAAAATGTATCGATCCTTCCCATCGTTTTGTGAATTCTACTTGTCTTTTCCATTTCAGTTGTCCTCGTAGTTTGTATATGTGATTTATATAACAACAACAACAGACCTAGTGAATTCCCACAAAGTGAGGCCTGGGGAGAGTAAAATGTACGCAGCCCATACCACTACCTCCGAAGAGGTAGAGAGGCTATTTCCGATAGACCCCCAGCTCAAGAATGAGATTAGTATACCAAGGCCGTAATGAAACATGAGACATGGTGGATAACATAAATAGAAATAAGAGATAAGAAATAATAACAATAAATATCAGAGAATTCCGAAATAAAAGAAAATACGAGAAATGCACAATAAATATAAGAAAATGGATACTCACCTAGTAGTGACATACTCTCACAATATCTAAGACATCCACCACACTCAAACTCTCCTAACCCCTAGCCACAACCCACATACTCACACTAGCATTCTACCCTAATCCGCGACCTTTACACCTTCCTATCTAGGGTCATGTCCTCAGTAAGCTGAAGCTGCTCCATGTAGTGCCTAATCACCTCCCTCCAGTATTTTTTTGGCCTACCTCTACTCCTCCCGAATCTATCCATATCTAGCCCCTCACGCCTCCGAACAGGGGAATCCATGCTCCTCCTCATCACATGTCCAAATCGTTTCAACCTACCTTCTCGCATCCTGTCCTCCATCGAAGGCACTCTCACCTTCTCCCGAATAATCTCATTCCTAACTTATGAAAATAGGTAGTACCGATTCTTGAGGTGTTCTGAAGTGAGTTAAGTCACTAGTTAGGTTATTGAGTTTTAATAATGTTAAACCCAATCATGATCAACCTTTGATCGAGACGACCTCGGGTTAGTATTGAAATATTTTCAATAGGTCCGAAATGTGCTTTTTAGTCAATTTACATAGTTAATGTATTTCTATTGTTAGGATTTTTGCCCTGATTTTCTTACCAAATTTTAATTTTAATTTTTTTAGAAGGAAATCAAAAGTAATACCATAATTACTTTTTTTACTTTTCCTGAAAGGAAAATATAAAATTTTTTCATATTTGGCTAACCTCTTTCTTGGTGGAATGGTTTTGGACATCTATAAATAGAAAACCCCCTTCTCATACCATAACACAATAGCATCCACAATGTAGTCGTTTTAAAGAGTCATTTTTAGAGGAGATTTCTCCCATAGATATATGTTTTTTCATAAGTTTTATATTTTTCAATATTAGTTTTTAATATGTAGGCTAATTGGCCAAACCATATTTAATAACATGTTTTTAATATTTGTCTTTTGTTGTCATCTGATTTATCATCTCCATGGTTTGCAAACTTTAAGCTTCCGCATGACGTCCTCTCAATTCCGAACCCCACAAGTGATATCAGAGTCCATGGTTCCATGGTTCAATGGTTCAAATTGAGGACATGTTGATATCAAAGTTGTAATCAATTTGATGATAATGAAGATTTTTGTCTAGCTACATGTCCAGAAGGAGCTTAAAGCATATTTTTAACATTCTTGCTGCATCTTTAAAAGTAAAAATAAGATATTTTTTAAATCAATTTTTAATCCATAATATTTTAAACTTTATTTTTAATCATGGCAAGCAACAGTTATGAAGATTATATCAAGAACGAAGTTCATGCATGTGATGTGAAGAATGCGGATCAAGTGAAGAAAATCAAGCTAAAAAGGGGAGATTTGTTAAGATTTTTGCCCTGATTTTCTTACCAAATTTAAGTTTTACTTTTTTTAGAAGGAAAATAAAAGTAATGTCACAATTACTTTTACTTTTCCTGAAAGGAAAATATAACACTTTTTCATATTTGACTAATCTCTTTCTTGGAGGAATGGTTTTGGACCTCTATAAATAGAAAACCTACTTCTCATACCATAACACAATAACATCCCCAATGTAGTCGTTTAAAGAGTCTTTTTTAGGGAGAAATTTCTCCCATAGATCTATACTTTTTCATAAGTTTTATATTTTTAAATATTAGTTTTTAATATGTAGGTCAATTGGCCAAACCATATTTAATAACATGTTTTTAGTATTTGTCTATTGTTGTCATCTGACTTATCATCTCCATGGTTTATAAACTTTAAGCTTCCGCATGACGCCCTTTCAATTTCGGACCCAACATCTATGCGGTTCAAAAAATTTCGAACCCAACATCTATGCGGTTCAAAAAAAAATTTTTAGAATTTATTAAAGTTTCGGGTAGTTTAGATAATAAGTTTACTTTTACCAAATTGCACCAAACAAAACATGAAGGATGTCAAATGATTTGCTAAGAAATTTTACTCATGAACTATGAAATGAAACCTAATAAGACAATTGTTATGCTTTATCAGGAGACTATGAAGATAAAACCGACTTTTAAAGGGGTTTTTATGAATTTTTAAACATTTCAATAACCAGTTACTTCTTTTTTGGTTCAAATATTAACTATTCAAAACTTAATTGCACAAAAATGTAGCGACCCTCCTAGTCTTTTTTGTGTATTCTATTTATCTTTCCCATTTTAGTTGTCCTCGTAGTTTGTATTCGTGATTTATGACTTACGGAAATGGTTAGTATTGATTCTTGAGGTGTTCCGAAGTGAGTTAAGGCATTAGTTGGGTTATTGACTTTTAATAATGTTAAACCCAATCATGATCAACCTTTGCCCGAAACGACCTCGGGTTAGTATCGTAGTATTTTCAATAGGTCCGAATTATGCTCTTTAATCAATTTACATATTTAATGTATTTCTATGTGGTTCCGAATAAATTTTGAGAATTTATTAAAGTTTTGAATATTTTAGATAATAAGTTTTGATTTAATGAGTCAAAATCATAAATTCTTTTACTATCCCAAATCATATAACTTTCAATTAATAGGGTTTACCCTTTTGGGACAATAACTAGAGATTAAAAGAAAGAGGGAGAAAAATTTTAAGAGGGAGCAAAGTTGTTGCGGCGCTTGTCAGGTAAGAAACTTTGTATCAAACACTTTAATGATTGAGATGGCCTAATGATTAGCCGGTGATAAGCTAAACCAAGAAACAGTCTCATTGATTATCACAAAAGCCCATTTTGTTATTAATACAACTAAAGACTTGAGAATATATCTAACATCTGGGAGTTCACGTTGTAATTCCCCTGTGGATTTGTATTGCGTCACTCTTATCTTCATATTCTATTTTTATTTGTAAGGTGGTAATTATGAAATTAAGGTAGTAATTATAGGGTAAGTTGGTAATTGTGGAAAATAATATAGGGCATGATGGTTTAGCACTGCAGATATATTACTGACAGTGAAGGTGAGGAACAATTAAGTCATTGTGTTTTATTTTTCTTTAACTAGTGAACAAAAGTAATGATTATGTAAAATGACTAAGTTATTGAAGAATTAATGATGAGTAAATGAGTGTCGTTAGATTCATATTTTATGAAAACTATTTATTTGGACAGATTTTGATTATTCAGGAGCTTCACGAAAGGGAAAGACTCTTGCAAATTAACTTGTATTCAGATTCTTTGGTTGAGGTAGATTGTGATTTAATTGGAGTTTAGACTCAATTTAATTGTGTGTATGTTCCTAAATTAAATGCTTGTTAATTGGTATTCGAACATACTTGAAATTGATGGTATTTGGATTGTTGAGATTTGTATAAATAACTATTAGAAATTTATGTGATGAAATTGTCTTATGACTTTAAGTGTACTTGTAAACTTAGTACATCGTATTGTAACCTCAGGGGGAGTGTGAATTTGATAAAAATACCTAATATGGTTATGGAGGATTGGGTACAACACCGGTACGAATATAATATTAATATTACTTGTTTATGGAGTATCGGGTACTACGCCGATACTGATATGTGTATTGATATTACTTGTTTATGGAGGATCTTGTACCACACTAGTACGGATATGTATATTGATATTACTTGTTAATGGAGAATCGGGTACCACGCCGGTACGTATATGTATATTGATATTACTTGTTTATGCATGATCGGGTACCACGCCGGTACTAATATCTATATTGATATTACTTGTTTATGGAGGATCGTGTACCATGTTGGTATAAATATGTATATTGATAGTACTTATTTGTGGAGTATCGGGTACCACGCCAGTACAAATATGATATTGATATTATTATTTATGAAGGATCGGGTACCAAGCCGGTATGAATATGATATTGATGTTACTTGTTTATGGAGGATCGGTTACCACACCGGTACGAATATGAAATTGATATTACTTGTTATGGATGATTGGGTACCACATCGATACGGTACATGCACATAGATTGTTCCTTGCAGGTCATGACTAGTTGGGCAAAAATAATTCTCATAGCATGTGTGTACATATTTGTGTTGAATTTGAGAGTTTGTATGGGTTATTAAGCAAATAACGAGCTAATGGTGTTCTAATTGTGATATTTAGAAGGATGTGGTTGTTATTTATGGTATTGTTGTTGATTCTGTTGATGTTTCTAGTATGATTGATACGCTTGATGGTTATGTGGTTTATTTGTAAGCACTATTTGACATGTTATTGTTGTATTGTTGATTCATTGAATATTTATTATGTGACGATGCTTGTCTACTTATTATTTAATTTATGTTGTGTACATGCTATTAAATTGATTTGGCCTATGATACCTACCAGTACATAGTAGTTGTACTGATACTACCCTGTACTCTTCTTTTGTTGAGTGCAGAAAGTATTCCAGAAGCTCAGACACAACCTCACCTCTAGTGTTTGCTAGCAGATCTCGATCCAAGAGTGAACACTCCATCTCTAGGCTGTCATGGATCATTCTATTAGTTCTTGTCCATCTTTCGGGCAATGAGACATCTTTATTTTTCCTTATTTTGGATATCTCTTTTAGACATAGCTTTTATTTAAGAAGTTCTTGTCTGATGACTTTCGAGTTTTAGGGATTTCAGTAAGTAGTTTGTTTGATTTTCGCATTGTTGATGATTAGCTCCATATTATTATTTTTAAGTTGGTTTATGATAATGTAATGCCCCAAGCCTACACCGTAGACATCACACGGTGCTTACGACCCTGGAGGATCACAAGCTAACCCATGACTGGTACTTGCTGTAAGCACTGAATAATAATACTAAAAATATATGTGAAAGTATAACTGAAAATGCCATAAGGTTCTCAAAATATTGAAATAAATACTAAGTGTACTGATAATAACATCAGAAAATTCCAAACTGACTGTGCTAGTCTGAAAGCCTCTAACTGTCTGAATATGGAGTTGATGAGACAAACCCCTAACTAACTCTGACTCTAATAACTACTAAACTAATTGAAATACTGAAATAACATAATATCCTCGATAGATAAGGAATCACTACTGAATTTGTTGCTGATATCCTGAGCAGCTAAGTATGATCAGGACCCCGTGGGTCAACATCATAGTGCAAAGAAAAAGTATGTGTCAGTACTTTGAATGTACTGGCCTATGCTATGTGAGGTAGGCTAATATACATGAATTCATATGCATGAGATGATAACTGGCTAAATGAACATCATGAAGTAACTAGATGAGAATACATGCAAAACTGTAACCATTGAATATGCTGAATATGCAATACTGCACATATAAAATTTATCTGAATTAGACTGAAGCTGAAGTACTGAGTTCTGATAATTGAATTCTGATAACTGAAAGTTTAGACTGGAACTGAAGTACAGAATTCTGATTACTAAGTAACTGATAACTAATATTCATGGTTCTGTAGAACTGTCTGAGTTCTTTACTAAATACTGAGACTGAAACTGTAACTGTGGGAGGTATAATCTAACCAACATGCCCTAATATGGACTGATTGGGGTCCAAACTATAACCCCAGTTAAAAGGGTATTAGCACCGTGCCACGGGTTACTAACACTGGTTGTGAGTCACCCTAACTGGCAGGAAGACATTTTGTCAACCCTCACTGCAGGAAACTCATACGAGAGATGTCCATCCTTATTTGTTAGGAAGATATCTCAATCTACGCTGGCTACATAGTTCTATAACTTAGGGACTGCTACTAAGGGTCAAACCCTTTACTTGCAGGAATGCCCCCATCCTGGCTCGGTGCTGAATCCTACTCCCAACTGAATCGACACTGAACTGACCACTAGATTATACTAGGCTTGACTAAACTAACACTGATCGTGTTGACTAACTGAACTAGATCAGATTCACTGAGTTCTGTTAACTGACTGAGTACTACAGTTCTTGACCTTTACTGGGATGATTCTATAACTACTGCAACTAATTAAACAACTAGATTTTGGTGAATAAATACCCCCGGGACTCGATAGCATAATGGATAAAATATTGCAAATCTTGAAAGCATAGCAATAGTCAATTGTTAACAATTCATTCATTGAGTCATTTTGTCAAACACTTGGAGGTCATGGACTTGTACATGATTGAGAACACATGCTAACATGTCATGATTTCACTATTTAATTCACATGGACATTCTATCAAACACTTGGGGAGCATAATTAATGCACATGATAATGAACAACACATAAGTATCATGACTACAACTTAAACTTGCAAATTCATAATTCAACACACATGCTAACATAATTTCATGGAACCCATAAAAGATCTCAACTTGAAATCCATACAACAACTCAAACATGGCACAATTCAATTCATAACATAAAAATCATAATTCAAGTTTTTGAAAAAGTTTCTTGAACTCCAAGGGTGGAATGAAACCCAGGGATGAACAACTAACATACCTGAGTGATGGAATTCGTGAAGATTGTTGGGGATTTCTTGAAACTTGATCTTGAGCTTGATAAACTAGGATTAATTTCTTTAGAGGATTTTGTGAATGAGCGAGCGTATTTTTCCTATTGAGGGGCCGTATTTCGTGTTATGGGGGTTTAATATGGTGAAAAATGACTTAATTACTCCGACAAACTCGTAACTTAATACAAAATCTGTGCTCAGTAACATAATGACCGATGCATCATGTCAATGTTGTTGATGCAATAGCCGATGCGTCAGTCGATGGTACAACGTGATAGCAACACGATGCGTCAAGATCGATGTTGCTTGTTGTTTTGGTCATCCAAACGTGACTCAAACGACGTATGAAAATTCCAAAACTCGCCCAATATGACCTATTAATATCCCTGATCATGAATTAACTTAAAAATCGATATTCTAAGGTCAGAAATATTGGAATAAAATCATTGAAATATCGAGGCCAAAATGAGACTAAGTGTCAACACTTCACTGAAATTTTTTAAGTCTAGGACCTCTTTTGGCATTCTATATAGGAGTGAAATGACTAGGATTTTGCGGGGTCTTACAATATCTCCCCCTTGGGAATATTCATCCTCGAATGAGACTGACTGAACTGAGAGTAACTAAGGAACTGTACTTACACTAACATGCATAACTGAAGCATGACTGAATTTTAGAGACATGACACATGACTGAACTGTTTAATGAATGCATGACTGATACGAGAATGTTATGCAACTTAACTAAGCATGGAAACGGGCAAACATATACAAGCTAGGACTTACTATATTGGAAGGAAACTTAAAGTATATGAGAGTATCATGAATAAGTGACCATTCAAAATGATCAAATGCTTTTTTGAGATCGATTTTAGGAATCATGAGGTTCTCACTAGGTTTAATTGGTTTTAAGAAATGCAACACTTCTTGAATAAACAAAGCACTATCAGAAGACCTCCTACCTGCTAAGAAGCTAGACTGAGTTGGACCAATAATTTCCTGAAGAAAAGGCTTTATACGATTGATCAACCACCATATCAATTCTACGGGATAACCTTTCCATAAATAGAATAAATATGTACGGTGACAACAGGTCCCCCTGGTGAATACCTCTACTAGGTGTGAAAAATAGAGTAGAACTTCCATTGAGGGGAATTGAAACAGTGGGCAAACAGACACAAGATAGGCCTCACTATATCAGAAGGAAAGTTAAAACATATGAGAGTATTATGTATAAGCAACCATTCAAAATGGTTGAAAGCTTTTTTGAGATCGATTTTAAGAATCACGAGGTTCTCACTAGATTTAGTTTTTTTTTTTAGTTTTTTATTTTGAAGAAATGCAACTCTTCTTGAATGAACAAAGCACTATCAGAGGCCCTCCTACCTGCTAAGAAACTTGACTGAGTTGGACCAATAATTTCCTGAAGGAATGGCTTTATATGGTTGACCAAAATCTTTATAATAACCTTATAAATGGTATTACAAAGACTAATTGATATGAATAGGGATATGGACGCAATAGTACTGGTTTTCGGAACTAAACAAATGAACGTTTGGTTAATGCATTGTGGAATCGCCCAGTTATGAGACTTGCAAGAAAAAATTCTTCAAGAGATTTTCCTAAAATTGGCCAATATAGTAGGAAAAAGAAAGGGTGCAGTCCGTCAGGTCCTGGTGATTTAAAAGGTTTAAAAGAGTTTACTGTGTTAGAGATCTTGATAAGGCTAGGATCATTTTCTAGCTGGATATGGGATGATGTTGGAATGAAGTGGGAAGGAGCATGCACGGATTTCTTCGAGCATGAAATGAGGTTAGTAGTGTAAAGATTTTAAAAAAAGTTGATCATATTACCCTTAAAATTTTCCCGTTCTTCAGTCCAGTTTCCCATTTGATCTCGTAGGGCTAGAATGCGATTTCTACGTCTTCTTTTAAGGATGGAGATATGGAAAAACTTTGTAGTTGCATCTCCATTATTGATCCAATTAACTCGTGATTTTAATTTCCAAAACTCTTATTCCAAGTGTAGCAAATAGTTGAATTATGAGTCAAGTCAGTTTCAAGATTTTGCAAAAAAGAACTAGTTGGATAGCTTGGCGAAGCTTGAATTCCTGCTAACCTAGCAAGTAGCTTCCCTTTCTTAGCAAAAATGTTCCCAAACACATCCTTATTCTAAATAGAATCCTTATTTTTAAAGAAGTAAATTGAGGGAAAGAGATTGTTATTCATGAAGCTCCAAGAATGTGAAACAACACCAAGGAATTGTGGATAAAAAGTCAACATAGATTTCAATCTAAACGACTTGTTACTAATGAGTAAGTACGGGTTAAAGAAGGAGCAATGGACAACTGTCAGAGTGAATGCATTGGAGAAGCTTAATATAAGCCTCGGGGAAGATCTCTAACCAAGCCACATTGCTATTAATTCTATCAAGGCGCTCAAGGATCAAGTATCTATGACGTCTAAGAGTCGTCCAAGTAAACTTACTACCACTAAACCCCAAGTCCAACATTCTACAGTAATTAAGACAATGAAAAAATTTATTATCCCTAGACGGACAAAAACCTTGGCCCCCTAACTTCTCGTTTGTCCTAATAATCTCGTTGAAGTCACCACCTAAAAGACAAGGTCTGTTAAAGCAGTCCGCAATTCTGTTCAGGTTTTCCCAAAAGACAATCCTACTAGCTGTATTATTATGAACATAAATCGCCAAAAATAACCATTTAGAGGATGAAAGAACTACCTGAACAATGTAGTGTACTTCCTGGTGGCTAAGAGCAACGTCAGTGAAATTAATAATCTCATCATGACAAAGGATTTCTATACCCCCAGCCTGACCCTCAGCTGGGACAGCTGGACTATTTGAGAAATTAAACTCACTAGGCATTGATTGGTGGTTATCCATATAGGTTTTCGAGAGGACGACTAGAGTTGGTTTATGATTATCTTGGAGATCCCTAAAATCTAAGCTAAACTCTTAGTACTTGGATCCCCTACAGTTCCAAATAGGAAAATTTACTGGATGGAGAAAATGATAGTGATCTCTGGATTTGCATACAAGCTCGAAGCCACTGAAGGTGGGGCTCATTATCAAGGCATACTTTCCCACATATGGATTCAGGGTGGACCTCACATGAGTTGAGCATTTAAACTTATTTTGGGGACAATTTACGTTTATTTTTCTTGCAAGATGCTCTTTGAGGAGGAATACTCGTACCGGCCCCAAAAAGAATGATGATGTGTTCTCATATATATCGTCCACCAGATCATCCAAGTCGATGTATTGGGGGTTTTTCAGAGCACTGATTGGCTCCATAAAGGGCTGGGGGTGGAGGAGCATGCATCTGTTCCTATACTGGCTGCATAAAGGTTATCACTACATGCTTCTGTATCCATGGAACCCCCCATCTCCGATGGTGGTTATGGAAAAAAAAGGAGGCCTGCCATCAGAAGGTTGTCTAGAAATTAAGGGTTTACATTGGATGGGGATGCTTGAAAGGGTTAGAAAGTGGCAGCGGATTTTCGAATGAATGGTACTGGCCATACGCTTCCAAGCCCAACGTCATACGTTCCATTATTTTCTGGGCATGGTCTCTCGGGTTCTAAATCCTTACAAGTCTTTCTCGACCGTTGACCTCCATTGTAAAGGTCAGAGCATGTCCAGTCAAGGTTACTTCCAACCAAGACTGTGGTAGAGGCATGTGAATCGGGTCCATCAAGGAGTGCACAAAACGTTCTTTGAGGTGGTTCAAGCTTGCTTTCTCCATTGGTAAGTTTTGACGAGTTAGAGAATGGAATGGAGGCATGCGTTTCAGTTGTAAGTGAATGACTGAATACGAACAATTATGAGCTATGCAAAATGTTATATAGTAGTACAGGGCTAGAAATTGATGAACTAGGTCGGGGTGGAATATTATAGGTGGATTTTCTTTCACAAGTGGGTTTCTAGCTAAGGGCAATGAATCATATAGGAGTAACGATTAGTAATATTAGTATGAGAATTAGAAGAAAACCGTGGAGGGATTTTCAGATTTGAGGCTTACATGGCAGCCACACTGTCAAAGAGAGGGGTCCCAGGGCTAATTTGTAACAAAGATTTACTATAAGAAGTGTCCGCACTTGATTGGTTGAGAGGAATACATTTTGAAGAATAAACCTTAGGGTTAATGTTAACGGTAGAGTCCTTAATGGATAAACTAGCCAAGGTCATTTGATTATAGTATTTAGGCGGGGCTAGGTTCAATTGGTCGAAAGAAGTAGGGTTACAGTCACGATCCAAATAGCTAGGAGTGACACCCACACTAATCTTCCTATGGCAGAACCATCTAAATCAAATCATTACTCAATCACATAGTCAATATTAAAACAATATTATCATAAAACCAACTTAACATCAATAATCTGTATCTAATCATCAGTAATGCTGAAACTAAACAATCTACTTACTGAATTTTCCAAGACCCGAAAATCATCGTACAAGAACTTCTAATAAAGATCATGTCAAAGGGGATATCCAAAAATAAAGTAAATAAAGAATATTTCATTTCCTAAAAGATGGACAAGAACAAATCAGATGACCCATGGCAGCTTGAAGACGGAGTTCTCACCCATGGATCAAGATCTGGTATCAAACTCTAGAGGTGAGGTCGTGTCTGAGCCTCCAGAATACTTTCTACACTCAACAAAAGAAAGTACATGGTAGTATCAGTACAAACCACTATGTACTAGTAGGTATCATAGGTCAACTCAACTTAATAGTATGTACATAACATAAATTAAATAACAAGTAAATAGGCATCGTCACATAACCAAAAATTCAATGAGTCAACAATACAAGAATAGCAGGTCAAACAATGCTCACAACCACACCATATATCCATCTAGAGTATCAACCATACTATAAACATCCACTGAATCAACAGAAATATGTACACACATGCTATGAGACTTATTTTTGCTCAAATAGTCATGACCTGCTGGGAACAATCTATGTTCATGTACCGTATCGACGTGGTACCCGATCCCCAATAACAATTAATATCAATATCATATCTGTACCGGCGTGGTACTCGATCCTCCATGATCAAGTAATATCAATATACATATTCGTACCAGTATGGTACCCGATCCTTCGTAAACAAGTAATATCAATATACATATCCTTTCCGGTGTGGTACCCGATCCTCCATAATTAAGTAATATCAATATACATATCCGAACCGGTATGATACCCGATCCACCATAAACAAGTACTATCAATATCAAATTTACACTACTCACAGCATACAATACGATGTATCAAGTTTACAAGTACACTTAAAGTTATAAGACAATTCCATCAAGTAAATTTTCAATAATTATTTATACACGCCTCAACAATACAAGCATAATCAATTTCAAGCATGTACGAATACCAATCAATAAGTATCCAATTTAGTAGCATACACACAATTAAGTCGAGTCTAAACTCCAAGTAAATTGTAACCTACCTCAATCGAAGAAACCAAATGCAAGCTACTTTGCAAGGGTCTTGCGCTTCCATAAAATTTCCAAATGTCTCAAATCTCTTCAAATACACAACCTCCATAAGATTACAGTTCCAATGACACTCATATTACCATTTTTATTTTCAACTCAAAAACCGAAACACATTTCAATTTCAGTGAGTCTCAGACGTAGGCGTACTGCTTAACTTTCTACATCAAGTACATTCTCCTATCTCAATATGATCTTATATGTGCCTACTGTTATCGGGGCTAATGAAAAAATAACAATAATGGTTTCAATCACTAAAAACATATTACTACTACTAAAGATGAAATATTGATGCCTAAACCCATTAAATATAATAAACTGCTAACTTTTAATTAGGATTCACTTGAAACAAATGACAATTCATTCAAATGCAAAGTGAAATAGTGGCCTGCGCCACTTTGAATTTTCTGGAAACATAACATAATCCCCAATCTCGTCATTATCCTAATCATTATGTCAATAATTTAATAATTAACATTAATTTTTCCGTGGCAACAAGAATTGTTACTTTTTTTTTTTTTTACTTTTTAACTAACAGTTTCATTGTTTTTCATTCAACGGGAAATTGAATACTAAGGAACAATACTACTACCCCTTTAGCCAAGCATGTGATACACGAAACAAACTTACTGTTTTCAAAATTATTACCTGAAGCAGATGTCTTCAATTTCTCCTACGCACTTCGTCCGCCTCTCCTATTTTTTTCTCTTTTATTCTCCTCTCATGAACTCAATAACTGCTTGCCCCCTCTTTCCCTTAACTTCTAATATTAAACCCTACCCATTTAAATTCTTATATCTAGGTCCCAAGAATTAAGAAAAATATCAAGTTGACCCATTAATCACCAACTAAACTAATATTCAAAATACCCAATAGATCCTCGTATATTACTCAAAACTTCAAGAAAATGCTAAATAAGTATATTGACTAAAAAAATTTATTCCGGACCTATCAAAAATATTCCGACACTAATTTGAGGTTGTCACGATCAAAGGTTAACCATGATCAAATTTTAAATTTATTAGAACTCAATAATCTGACTAATGACTTCAATAACTTTCGAACACCTCAAGAATAGGTACTACTCATCTGGTGAGTCATAATCCACGTATACAAACTACAGAGAGCGCTAAAATAGAGAAGATGGGAAAATTTCACAAACGACCAGGAGGGTCGTTATATTAGATACTAATTAAACAACCGTTCATCCCCAAACGGGCAAACTCAAGACAAGAAGGAAAAATAAGGAATTACCTGAATCCACAAAAAGATGTGGATACTTGTTACACATGTTGCTTTGGTCTCCCAAGTGGCCTCCTCAATAAAATAATTCTTTCACTAGACTTTCACAGATGCAATCTCCTTAGTCCTCAACTTACGAACATCTCTATCAAGAATAGCAATAGATTCCTCTTTATAAGAGAGGTTTTCATCTAACAAGACCAAATCTCAATGAATTATGTAGTTACCATCACCATAAAACTTCATTAACATAGATACATGAAACATAGGGTGATCTCCCGACAATCTCGAAGGCAATGCCAATCTATAGGCCATAGTCTCCACATGCTAAAGAATCTTAAATGGTCTAATATATCTAGGACTGAGCTTACGTCGCTTCCCAAAATGCATGACACCCTTCATGGGTGAAACCTTAAGCAACACTTTCTCACCCTCCATAAAGTGCATATCTCTAACTTTTTGATCCGCATACTCTTTTTGTCTGCTTTGAGCCGTTATAGGTTTCTTCTGAATGAACTTGACCTTCTCTAACGAGTCTCTCAGCAGACTAGTACCCCACAGTCTCACCTCAAAAGCATCAAACCACCCAATGAGAAATCTACACCTTCTCTCATACAATGCCCCAATCGGTGCTATGTTGATACTCAAATGATAACTGTTATTATATGTAAACTCAGCCAAAGGTAGGAACTGATCCTAATGACCTCTAAAATCCATCACACATGCACGAAGCATATCCTTTAATACCTGAATCGTTCACCCAGACTATCCATCGGTTTGAGGGTGAAAAGTTGTACTAAGGTCCAGCCTAGTACTTAACTCCCCATTCAACTTCTTCCTAAAGATAGAGGTAAACTGAGTACCCCTATCCGAGATAATAGAAATTGAGATCCCATACAATCGAACAATCTCCTTGAGATAAATCTTGATAAACTTTTATATTTTATAAGTCATCTGGTTCCCATTTTTGCATAGAGAGCCAATGATTAAATACAAGCCAAGGGCCATCATGGAGCACGCGGTTTATGTTTTGTTCCTTGGTGAATTTGATTAGAAAAAAGTCAGCTCCAAGGTCTATCAATGCTAAGTCTTTTGTGGTTTTCCACAGAGATGTCAGTTTGCCCTTAAGTATTTGATGGTCTGTTTTTGGTTCCCCTAGTTTGATAATAACAACAAATTTCCAAGGCGCACATAGCCTACAAGTGTCAGCTGCTGTGATAGGAATGAAATTTTCAGCTTTCTGTAGAAGGGTTACTTCATCGATCAGGTCATCATTCCATACTAGTGTGTTGGAGAATTGGGAAGTAGGGTTTGAAACAAGCTTGTTTGAAAAATTAGTATGTACAACTTTATCATGATTTGAGTTTATTTGCATAGGGTTGGTAGGGATTGATGATGATATCTCTGTCAGATTTTTTAAATTTATATTTAATAGAGAAAAACTAAGATTCTTCGTATCATCTCAACCCGCGCCATATGTTATTCATACAAACTTTTACGATATACTAGAATAAGTTAAATCTACTCTCATTAATTTGTCACAAACAAAGTCATATTTATTAGTTTGTATTTTATTTTTATTTTATCATGATGAAATATAATATTTTCTTAACTAATTTTGATGTGCTAGGTTATATTGATTTAAGCAAGAACCATCCTGGAATTATGACACTGAAGAGTACTGATTTGGCTCCCGCAAGTTGGATGGCTGTTGCTTGGTATATTTTTCTAATTTCTTAAAATTATTTTAAAGTGATTTATGATAATAAATTGATCAGTTAAAAATAAAAGTTTTAACTATTTATTTTCAAGCAAAAAATTACTTTTATATATATATATATATATATATATATATATATATATATATATATATATATAAATTATTCAAGAATATATATATATTATTTTAATTCATTAATAAGAAAAAAATCTCTATCAACTTTTCAGCAATTTCTTTATTATTTTAACAAAACTTAATTTGACTTGTTCCAATATAATTGTTAGGAGTCCAATCTACTATACGCCAATGAAGGAAATTAAAAAAAATGTGTCAACACATTTCCTCACCCATCATACAATATCATCAATATATCAAGGTATGTATTTTTATTTTGCTATTTAATTTAAAAAAGTGTCAGCATATTTTCTCAAATACCATACAATATCATCAATATATCAAGGTATTTTATTTTTTTTTTCATTTTGCTATTTAGTTTTAAAAACTCGATTATGACAATAGTGAAATTGGTAATATATTTCTATAGAAATTCTTTTAATAAATCATGAAAATATAAAAAAGTTCATTTTATACAAATCATCCATTATTTTGAATTACAATCGAGTTTCTTTTCTGTAATTATGTGCTTAAATTATTCTAAATTTGACAATAAACGATATATAACTATTAGTTGTTCATATTAGTATATATTTTGGTTAGTGACATGTCGTGCTTTTGTAACCTTTATTTTTTTGTTACTTCGATTAATATATATTGTATTATGATTTTCTAATATTATTACATTTTCTAAAAAAATATTATTCGATTTCATGTATCCCATGTTGAAAGTAAGCATGCTCTCGTAATAGAAGTTAATATTTTCCTAAATAAAATAATACAAAAATCATCCTTTACCAAAAATATAAAATAAAAATAGGGCCTTTAAGTTTTCATTGCATGATTACTGTAAAAATAGGCTTATATTATTAAAAATACATTTTAAAATTGATAGATGGGTGTTTAATCATGCACATTACGTGCTAATTTGGTGACATATACATGATTGACAATCTTCTTATGCATATTATTTCTGAGTTTTAAATATTATTACAAAAAACTTACACAATGAAGTAGGAGAAGATATCCTGAGGAAAGATAGTAGAATTCCACTTTCACCTTTCCGGCTAGCATCTTACAAGATGCAAAGTGATTTATGGATAGACAAGGCCCCATCGAAAGTTTGATAACCATCAAGGTGCTGTTGATTCTTGGCTAAAGCAGCTTAATTTTAATCATTATGATTTTAATATTTGCAGCTCAAATTTCAATATGGACCATATTTACTTATTTTGAAGTAATTTCAAGAATGGTCATGTTATGTTACTAATTTAATTTATTACTTGAGAACCTGTTTTGTGCTATATTTGGATTTCGGTTAAATGGGAAGTTTTTGTACCTTTATTCTTGTTAGATTTTATACTTGTATTCTTCTTTTTAATTTGTTGGCTTGATCTGATTTAATTTCTTGTTCAGGTATGCAATTTTATTAAGATATATAGAAATAAATCTTAGAATGAGAGATTTAACCATATCACGTTTATAAGTTGTCAATTATAATTTTAAATGTGAGTTTATACATACAATAAAAGTTATATGAAATCTTGAAATCAATATTTGTAGCAAGTATTATAATTATCAATTGATTGTTTCTTGTTATATATTAAATTGAAAAAAGAAGAAGTGAACGTTAGGAAAAAATTTAGGAGAACGAAAAAAAAATAAAAATATTTTTTCTACTATTGAATTCTTGTCAAGAAAGTACTCAAAACAGATGTATATGTAGAGTTTTCTTTACCCATTGACACCAATTTTTTTTTGGTTTTCTATTTGGTGTCCGGTACCCGCATTGGAACCCGATTAATTCGAATTCGCACCGGGTAGGGCCCCATTCGGGAGGTAACGCTCCTAACAGAGTTTTCTTCATACCTAGGATCGAACCCTCCACCTCTGGTTAAGGGTGGAGCAGACTCATCCGCTGCATCACAACCCATGTTGGTCCATTGACACCAATGTCCCTCTAAAAGATAAATCAAAGATATAATGCATTGGTTATTATTTTTTTGGAAATATACATTTTTGTTTTGAGTTCTTAGTTTACTCCTCTTATTTAACAAAAAAAAAAAAAAAACAAAATAGAATCCATTTTCATTCATACAAGATCGTTTCAATTATGTTGAAATAATTTTTTATGTTTTTATTATTTTGAATTTGATAATTATCTATAGACAAGATGTATGATTGGTTGTCGTGCACGTTATGTGCTTGGTTGGTGACATACTTGTGTTAGTCGTAATGTTTAATCATTAGATCTTTTATTTACTAAATAACAATATTTAGAACGTGGTTTAACTCCTATGAGGTCTTAAGTTGCAATTATGTTCTAAATAGTTGATTTATCTTTTTAAAAAAAACGTATTGTATCATTAACTCTCGTCTCTGAGAAGTAAATGATAGTTGCAAAATAATATCAACTTTTATAACAGTATTACGATTTCATTTATTAAGTACTAATTTACTAGTAAGTATATGTCTTATGAGTTTTTTTTTTTTTTAAATATCTTAATAAATTAGAAAAAATCAAATACTTTAACAAATCTTGTAATATCTTTTCCTTCAAATTTTATTTGTTGTTAAATTCTGAATAGTTGAATTCTTTGGTTAAATCTGTGGGATATCAATTTATATGTATGAGAACATATGACACAACTGATTCTAGAGAGACAAGCATAAAACAATTAACTAACAAAATCAATATTCATTAAAATTATTTATCGATTAAATATTAACCTATTAATGTGTCTATGTCTTTTAATTATTTTAAATTTTTCTATAATTTGAAAAATTTAAAATATCCTCACAAATCTTGTAACCTTTTTCCTTATAATTTTCTTAAGGTTTTAAATAATTAAATTATTTGGTTCAGTCAATAGTATAATAAAATAATTAGACATTAAAGAACATATTGTATAGTTGATTTTAGAAGTAACTGATCCTTGAAAAACAATTCCAATAATAATAATCATATTGTGTTTTATCCATTTAGTATTGATTTGTAAAAACTTTCAACAATAACTTATCAAATTTCAATATTGAGTCAATGGAGTATTAT
The DNA here is from genome assembly GCF_002878395.1 of Capsicum annuum. Taxonomy (NCBI): domain Eukaryota; kingdom Viridiplantae; phylum Streptophyta; class Magnoliopsida; order Solanales; family Solanaceae; genus Capsicum; species Capsicum annuum. The sequence goes on from NC_061111.1 coordinate 48,404,723, forward strand.
CCAAATAATCATCTTGGCTATCTCAATTATTAATATTCTGAGGTTGCTGTTGTCAAATGGAGATCCCTTAGGGTCGTTTGATTTGAGCTATAAATAGTCCAAGAATAAATAATTTTAAAATAAAATTATATTTTTAATAAATTGGTAATGTGTCATAGCTTTTTTTTTTTTTTTTTTTTTTTTTTATTTTTTAAATAATTTGGTATTTTTTTTTTTTTTTTTTTTTTTTTTTTTTTTTTGTATATTTCAGAAGTAATTGGATATTATTATTATTATTTTTTTAACGCTTACTGCACATTAGAAAATTCACCACACAGCACAATAGACCTCACAGAAACATTCCATTTTTCATGAATGCACACTCACGTTCATACTTATAGGAACACACACAAATGCAGTAAAAATAAGAAGAAACCAGTGAGGGAGAGAAGAGAGAAAAGAGGAAAAGAAGAGAGATCGAGAAAGAGTGATTGGAAAAGAATAAGATTATAGTTTTTTTTTTTCAATTTTTCGGTGAGTTTCTGGCCGGAAACTGACCGAAAATCCGGCGAACCATCACCCATCCATCGGAAGACACCCCTACTCGCCGAAAAATCCACTCCCCTCACCGGCGACGCCACCACCCCCCGAAATCCGACCAGATCTGCCCGGCGCTACTCCAATTGCCGCCGGAAATTATCAAACATGCCGGATTCGGCCACCTCTTCCAAAATTCGCCGGAACATGGTAAAGATCTGACCAAAATCCTTTTTTCGTCACTCACGTCGGACCAACCATTTTTTTTCCTTTTCCGGCGAAACCTCCATGGCTGTCGCCCCTCTCCGATCAACAATTCCAAAAGCGCGTACATTATTTTGTGCATAAGATCTACTAAAAAATAATAAATGGAATAGTTTTTTTTGCTTTTAAAATTAAAGGATAACTTTGTTTATATTTTATTATTTTATTTATTTATTTTATTATTTTATTATTAATAAAACTTAATTATTTGTCAAATTAATTGCCTAAATTGAATTTTGCTTAAAATTTTGTTAAAGTTAAGTAACTCTTTTTTTAAATGCTAAATTGTTACAAGTTTTTTTTTTTTACAAAAAGATAAATTAATGTTTTAACATTTTAGAATTTTTTTTGGCATATTTAAATATTCGTCTTAATAAATAATGCGGCGCATGCATCTTTCTGAGACATTTTAAAATTCACGGATGTAATAATGCATTCTGACAAATAATATTTTTAAAAAAAAAAAATTAATTTTTCATTGAGTTAATACGAGAGTTTTAGATAGATTTTAGATATTAAAATTGAGCGAACTTAGGCCTTAACATAATTTATCAAAATAATTTAAGTCAAGATAAGTCAATAAAAGCGATCGTGTTAGAACCACGGAATTCAAGGGGTGCCTCACACCTTCCCTCGGTCAACAGAATTCTTACCCAGTCTTCTGTTTTTGCAGACCATAATAGAGTCATTTCTTTTTTATTAGAGATTCATAAAGGTGACTTGGAACACCATAACTCAATTTCAAGTGGCGACTCTGTAATTAAAATAATCCCTACTCAAAATCGTCACTTTAATTGGAAAAATCCTTCGACCTTCGACCCTTCAGAGGATTTTGTTGTCGCTGAGAGGAGGTACTGGGCAATGTCAAGTGTCTGCTAGAGCTAATGTCGTTGTTTTGAAGCAAATTGATAGGAAATCCCCAGACAATCCTATGGTAGAACAATCCTATGCTACCTCTGTCACTGCTCCATCTTCGTCAAATGCAACTAATCCCCTGACAATCTATGCAAGGAAGTGGGAGTAAGATCAAGACCTGGCAGAATGTATTACACAAGTTGTAGCACTACCCCTAGGAGCACTAATACTAACAACATAGAGAAACTCACTCCAGTTCAAGAAATTCAAGAAAATCCACAATACAGAAAACCCCAGATGTTTAATAGGATAAAGCATTATTACTGTACAACTTAGCAAGCTAAGTGTGGAGTAAGATTGAGTTGTACACTCCGCATCACCCCTTGTACCCACCTCAAAAAAAGCAAGCAAATATAGAGCACCAACTGTCTCCAGCTCAAGAAACTCAAAAGGGTATTCAAACAAACAACACATCAAAAAAACACCAACAACATATCCAGTGTAGTCTCACTTTCACAAAGTGGGGTGTAGGGAGGGTAAAGTGTACCTTACCCCTACTACAAAGGTAGAGAAGTTTCCGATAGACCTCGACACAAATAAATACAACAAAATAATATGATAATTGAAGTATAAGAAACAACAACATATGCTAACAGAGAAAACTAGAAAAATACCCAGATGCCAAATTAGCTAGATAACGTAAATGTTCCTTTTTATTACACTAATAAGTTGATCCCAAAATAACTGAAATAAATCCCCTTCTTTCCCCTACATTACTGGGAAAAATGTGTTAAAACTTAGAAGTGAAGCAGATGAAGCAAATGAAGAAAAAGCACAAAATCTCATAGAAAAAGAAAAAAGATGAGATCTTTACCAACAAAATGATTCAAGAAAGGAATCAAATAAGCAAAATGGTAAACACTAACTCTTTTTAACCAGACAAAGCAAAGTTTTAAGTCAAAATTAGGTCAAATTATGTGAGAACTTACTGACAATGAATGCAAAAATTCCTTGGAGTTAAGCAGAGTCACGCAAAAATTCCTTATAGCTACAACAAAATCCCCCAAAACCCCACAGAGTTACAGCAAAATTCCCAAAATTCATCGCCGGCCAATCTCCTATAGAGTTACACAGATTTCCTTCCATAGAACCTTCAGTGATTAGGGCATTGATTGAAATTTAGAGAAAGTCCACAAAACCTTGTCACAAGTTTAAGCTTTTAGGAGTCGTTTAAAGAAAAAGTTTTATTAAGATGTTTTATATTTGGCGGACTTAATAAAATTATTTGTGAAAATAGAGAGAATAAAATAAGCGTTGCTATAGCTTATTTTATTTATCTATTGCAACGCTTACTGACAAAAGCAACGGTTGTAGTGTTAAATTATAGTTAATAGAATAATTATTTTTGGCAATGCTTGAAAGCGTTGCAATAGACCACCTATTGCAATGATTTGTTAACCGTCACCAAAAAGTTCGTTGCCATAGGAGTAATTTCTAGTAGAAAAGAATTTGAGTTTTTGATATTGACTTTACTTTTTTTTAAGTATTTTGATATTGTGTTTGTTGGCCTTATATGCTACTTGTCGCTCACTTACTGCTTTGATATCGTTGAACTGTTTTATAAATTGTCTTCTCTTGCGTACCCCCTCTGAGTCTCTGAAATAGGATAGAAGGAATGCAACGTATGCATGCTACTTTCTTTTTGAGATAGCCAGAGTGTCAAGACACCTGGTGAAGGATTATAGTAGCACATGTTAGGCGGGGTTCGGATCGACAATGAAGGCGGAGTTAGACTGCTACCGAAAAAGTTGTCCCTCCCCGACTTGAGCAAATTAGAAGATTAGATGTTATTCTAAGCAAATTACACTAATCATTCATCAAATTTTTCTCCAAGAAACCGTAATTTAACTCCACGAAATCCAAATCTTCATCACACCCTCTTCAAGATAATAAAGTATCCAAGTTTTCGGGTTCAAGAACTTCAAGAACATCAATAGGAATCCAAAGTCAAGTTTCTTCATTAAACTAACGTAATAAGGTATATGGGGTTATGAATAAGGATACTCTTTCATCCTTGTGCCCAAAACTTATTTTTAACTTAAGATTTTATGATTTGCGAGTTAGGGTTCATACCCAAACTATTTTATTTTAAATTTATGAGTTACAAGTGGTTTAAGTATTGCAGTGCATGTTTATATCATCTATTAATACTTTGACTTGAAGATTTATGTCATCTATTGCATTTCCTTATTGTGAATTGAGATTGTTAAATGAATTCAAGATGATTGTTAAGAATGAAATTTTTATTATGGAATTCTGAAAACTTAAGTACATATGCTTTAAACTCAAGAATGAGTTTTGAGATTTCAAGAAGACTATGCTCTTAAGCCTCTTTCATAAGTTGTTTACCAAGATTTAAGAAAGAATGAATCTTTGATCCTAAACTAAGATAAGAAATTCACATTATTCATACAGTTTATAATTTAAAGCAAAGAGAAGCATAACTGGTTTTTCTTACGAACCCTTATGCTATTTTAAGATGGATTTCCTAAAGTCTGAGCCATAAGTATGTGAGTAGTATTTAGCACCAAGTTGGGTATAATTCCAAATGTCTTATGCTCCAGAACTATGTGCCACAGTAGGATTAAGTTTCCATCATGGGCTAAGTCAGTGGTCACTTAAGATAAGGTTCTATTTCGATGGTAAGGGTAGAATAGCTCTCCCTAATGTGGGTAAGACATTGAACTCCATGACGGCTCATATAGTTTATGTTGGGTAGAAGAAACTCCCAATAGAAAGAGTAAAAGTACAACTTTTAGAACTAAGTGTTATGGCTTACAAAGATTATCTATGTTTTACATACTCATGTTTTATTATTTTGTAGTACACGTTTTATTCAAGCCAAGGTGAGTTATTTACACTTAGCATGCAACCTTTAAAATTTTTGTATGAATATTAAACTTTTGCTTTACTTATTAATTCACCCCATATGCTCAGTACATTCCATAAGTACTGGTCCATATATACGTCTATGTACTACATTGTTTAATAATATAGATTCAGGTGCTCAGTTCCAGTAGCATGATTGACCGCGAGCAACTCTATATACATCCCAAAAGTTGGTGGGTTCTCATAGTTCGAGGACCCAGTTATTCAGATTTTTAGCTTATTACAGTATTTTATCAGTTTCTTTCAGTTCAGTTCGAGTCAGTTAGGGGTTTGTCCCAGTAGCTCTCAGCTAGTATAAGTAGAGGTTTGTCCGACTGTCAGTTACATTTCAGATTTCAAGTGTTGGTTGTCTAGGATTTTAGGTTAAATACTTTCAAACATTATATTCAGTTATATTCATTTCAGTTCAGATGGTACTCAGTATTTTAGTGTTATTGCATACCTAGATTGTCCTTGTTTTGGGTTTTAGAACTTGTAGAAGGTTTACAGGGTTAGTTTGGGGATACTCGTAGTCCCGAGCACCATATGACATATCGGGATACATTTTTGGGGCATTACAAACTTGGTATCAGAGCCTAAGGTTTAAAGAGTCCTAGGGAGTCAGACAAGCCACGTTATGTAGAGTATTGATCATGGGTGTGAAATGCACTACATTTATGAGCAAGAGGCTATGAAACGATTTAGGGAATCATTCTTTTCTTTCATGAATTTATCATTCTTATAGTTGTATCTATCTTCTTTAACTCGTGATCTTACCTGAAAGAATATGCCTCCTCGCCGATCTAATGCACATAGAAATGATAACTAGCCACCCCAGCCTGTTGATCCTCTGAATGAGAATGTGTCCTATGCTGAATTTTAGGCTACTTTTTAGGAGTTGGCCCAAGTTGTGACTACCAATGTTTAGGGAAACCATCAAGCTACAGTCCCACTTAAGAAGAATGGTGATTTAGCTGCGGCCGGAATTCATGAATTCATGAGGATGAATCTACCTGAATTCTTTGGGTCAAGGATAGGTGAGGACCCACAGCTCTATATTAATGAGGTGAGAAAGATCACTCAAGTTATGTATGTTACTGAGGAAGAGAGTGTGGAATTGTAATACCCGATACTTTTCTTAGTTCAATTCAGCTCCTAGTGCTTGCATAAGAGGCCAAAAGACTGAAAATTTAGTTGTGTTGAGGACTTAGCCATTTTTAAGACCTTCTAAATTTGAGGAGTTTTAAGTTGACCTTCCAGAATTTGAGATGATGTCTTTTGAGTTGATTCGTGTTCAGTGATGTAAGGAGCATGTATCGGGTAAGTTTTGGATTTTTTGGATGAGGATTGGGTCACGTTTGGATTTCAATTCCAGCAGCTCAACGAGATTCCACCGCTCACGCCAGGGATAGAGATGAGACACTCATCGCATCGTGGTGAATGTGTATTTGTCATGTTCTTGATTCATAATTTGAATGCATGTATCATGATCTTTATCCTAGTGTGTGAAGTGCTTATTAGGTGAAGAATGTTTATAGAAATCACTTAGAGCCAAGTTGAGCTAAAAACCTTAGATTCATCCAAAGTTTGGTGTTCGATTCTATAAGGGTCAACTTTGAAAGTGTATAACTTTTGATATATGTAGAATTTTTTATCTCAAGACCCACCAAATTGTATATAATTGAGTCAACTTTCCAACGATACCAATTTCGCCTTAATTTGATACTCGACCAGAAAGTTATGATCATTTTCGTCAGAACCAGTAATCCACTGCGATTATACCGCGTCGCGGTGAGCCTTCAAACCACAATCCAAGTTACGTATTTTTGGTTTAAATGAGTGAGGGTCAATTAAGTCTTTTCCCATCTCAACCCAGGTCATAAAACTATGACGTTAAGCGTCCATCAGGGCATTATTTGCCCTCATTCTCCTATTTTACTCTCAAGAACAAACCCTAATCATTCCTTCTCAAGATCATCCATTCCATCACCTTCTCTTCAAGAAAAATCAAGATTTTAAGTTCCCTAATCCAAGACTCTCAAGAAAGCTTTCAAGATCATCTTCATGGCTTTCAAGGTCAAGGTTTCTCCACCAAGTCAAGTCCATTAAGGTATGTGGGAGTTCATCCATGGGTTCCCTTTCACCCATGGAGCCTAAAAACACTTTTCTTTCAATTAAAGATTGAATTTTATGTTTTTATGGTGATTTAAATTAAATTCAGCCCATGTATGATCCCATGCAAGATTTGATTTCCTCATACTGTGGATTTTGTTTTCCATGACATACTCAAGTAAATTTCATGTTGTTGAATTGAATGATCATGTTTAGAATATCCCCATGTACAAGTCCATGTTTTCTACATATTTAATGAATTGCCCGTGTCTTGGGTTGAATCACGATTCCTTTAATAATTTGACTAAATTCATGTCCAAGGATGTTTTCATGAAAAGTTAGGTTATCTCATGCTTTAATTTTCGATTCTTATGATGTATCCAATTGAATTTCATGTTATAATATCGAATTATGAACTTTTCCATGTCTACAAGTGTTTTCAAGTGAATTAATCTATTCATGCTTTGAGTCGCAAGTTTCCATGTCCTATTTCATTGATTTCATGTTAAACCCTAACTTATGAATTTAGTCATGCACTCATGTTGTTTTCATATATATACCATATTCTCATGTTCAAGTTCATGACTCCCATGTGTTTGCTGAAATGACTAAATGTTGGGTTTTGAATAATGATTCCCTATTGTGGATTTTAAAGCTTTCATGTGTTCCTATTGTTATTCCATTGAGTACTAGAGGGTTATGAAGAACCATTACTTAGTTGTTTACATATTTTTCAGTATCTTCAGAATGGTTTCAAATAAACCATGAGCCTTGTCATTCAGTTAGTATCATGTTCAGTTAAACTCAGTCCAGTTTCAGTTCCAGTATTAGTTTATACATTAATAATTACCTTAGAATCCGTATGCACTGTTATTTTCAGAATACCATGACCCAATCTTATCAGTTATTAGTTATTATTGCATGCACCATTTAGTATTTATAATGCCCCAAGTCTGCACCCCAAACACAACACGGTGCTTACGACCCCGAAGCACCATAAGCTAACCTATGACTGGTATCTGCTGTGAGCACTGAATAATAATACTAAAATAATGCAAAAGTTAGGTTGAAATGCCATAAGGTTCACAATCTGAATACTGATTAATATAGCAACTAATAATAATATCTGAAAATTGAATACTGTCTAAACTAGTCTAGTTTGAAAGCCTCTAACTGAGCTGTCTGAATGTGGAGTTGATGGGACAAGCCCCCAACTAACTCTGACTAATAGAATAATGAATCTACTGTAATACTGAAATAAATAATATCCTCGGTGGATGAGGACTCACTAATGAATCTGCTGCTGCTAACTGAATCTGACTAAGCGTTGTCAGGAACCTGAGCATTCGTACCTATGATATGATACATCATAGTGCAAGAAAAGAGTATGTGATCAATACGTGCAATGTACTGGTATGCTAGATGAAGTAAGGTTGAAATGCATGGATTCATATGCACAAAAAATAACTGACTGAGTGATATAAAATAACTGAATAAGAGTACATGGATAACTGAAACTAATATAAATACCGAGTATGCAATACTGCGCATATACATATATATACTGAAATTGAGTTTTGAGTTTTGATAACTGTGTGACTGATATCTAAAATTACTGATAACTGAATTACTGATAACTAGGTGACTGTTCCTGACATCCCTGAATCTGTAGAACTGGACTGAGTTTTATACTGAGACTGAAACTGAAATTGTGGGAGGTAATCATCTAATCGACATGCCCCTTTTGAATGGATTGGGGTCCAACCTGTAACCCCAGTTGGAAGGGTATCAGTACCGTGCCACAGGTATAGACACTGGCTATGTGGATCCACTGAAATATCATCCCGAAGGACAAAGGGTCTCCCTCTACTGGCAGGTTCCCTGATGAGAATAGTATTACCCTCATCTGGCAGGTAAACACCTTATCAACCCTTAACTAGCAGTTTAATATCTCAACTTACGCTTGCTACGTAGTTCTTGAATGCAAGGACTGCTACTAAAGATCACAGCCTCTGCTGACAAGTGATCCCCCATCCTTGGATTCACTCGGTGCTGAATCTTACTCTCAACTGAATGACACTGATTATTAGACTGATTAGACTGAGCTGAGTTTAACTGAGTTTTGTAACTAACTGAGTAGTACTGTTGCAACATTACTAAGACTATTCTGTACCTACTGTGATTCTAGGTATATAGCTAGATTTCAGGTATTAAATACCCCAAGGAATCGATAGATCAATAGTAAACATGGCACAATCATGAAAACTTAACATTAGTTTCTTATTCACAATGCATTCATTTAGATATTTTGTCAAACACTTGAGAGACATGAATTTTACATGAATGGGACTACATGATAACATGTCATGATTTCACTATTCAATTTAGGCATTCTATCAAACACTTGGGGAGCAAGATTATCTCACATAGAAATAAACACATGTAATTATCATGGTCATAACATTCAACTTGTAAATTCAAGGATTAATCATGAGAATCACATATTTCATCACACATGCTATCTTAATTTCATGATACTTGGAATTAACCATGGATTGGAACCCAAACAACATCATACTCAAGAATACTGTCTAATTCAAGCATGGAAATCACAAATCCGTAAACTTGTATTCTTAAATAGGGATTTTAGACTCCATGGATGAAAGGAACCCACGAATGAACAACTAACATACCTGCGAAATTCACTTCTTGAAGATTCTTGAAGGAATTCTTGAGAATTGCTCTTGATTTTTTCAAGCTAGGATTTTGTTAATTGAGAGAAAATAGTTTGATTTTGAGAGAAACTGAGCAAATAATGACTAATTAGGTTATTTAGGGCATTAATCTCGTGTTTAGGACTGACTAGGGTCGTGGAAAAAGATCAATTTACCCCTGTAAAGAATTAAATTTTCGTCACTAAAAGTCTCAATTTTGTCCTTTACCGCGACGCGGTGGCATTATGGTGAGCCACTGGAAATCAGCTGAAATTGTTCAAAAATGGACCATCGTGAAATTGGCTTTTGTAGCGATGCGAAGGTATCGCAGAGCCTCACTTGAAAATGACAATTGCGAAAATGGACATTGACGCAATGCGCCGTTATCGCGATGGCTTACTAGAAAATGCCAAATGGTAACTAGAACATTAGTGGGATGCGGGGTTATTGCGATGGCACACTAAAAATTGACGAATACCAATTCGCCCCTCACCGCGATGCAGTAATGCCCACTTTGACACACTGTTTCACTAAAAATACTATAACTTCTCACTCGGGTATCGAATTTGGGCAAAATTTATATCATTGGAAAGCTGACTGAATTTTCTAAATAATGGAAAGTCTTAAAATAAATTTTTTTGAGTATTTTGAAAATTTTTATATAGAGATACTCGTGTACTAAGAGCTTAATTGAGCTAGAAAAATATGGGGTATTACTGTATTTTAGTGTCTTTCAGTTGGGAGAAGGATTTAGCACCGAGCGAACCCAGGGATAGGGGCTTAACTGCCAGTTGAGGGTGTGAATCTTAGTAGAAATCCCAGCATTCCAGAACTACGTAGCCAGCGTAGGTTTGAGATGTTAACCTTCCAGTTGAGTGTTGGCACATATCTCACTAGAGCACCTACCAGTAGAGGGTGACTCTTTAGTCCTTTGAGACTTCACTTTAGTGGATCCGCATAGCCATTGTTACTACCCATGGGACGGTATTGACACCCTTCTAACTGGGGTTACAGGTTGGACCCCGATTAGCTTTGATTGGGGCATGTCGCTTAGATGGTACCTCCCACAGTGTCAGTATAATATTCAGTGTAGTTTCAGTTCAGGTTTGTTTGATCAAAGCATACAGATCTTCAGTTATTTAGTTATCAGGTTTTAGTCTTTCAATTTACAGATTATTTCATAAATATGCTTATGCTCGGTCTTGCATTCTCAAATTCTACAGTTTTTATGCAAATGTGTTCATCTATCTCGTGTTTTTCGGTAGTCTATATACATATATCAGCTACTCAGTATGCATATGCTAGTTATCCCTTTTTCTTAGATTTCACTCATTCTGTTACCCAGGCTTCAGTTATTTAGTTAATCAGATTAGTTCAGTACATATATTTTTTGTTTTGAATGTTCACGTATTTATGTGTTACCATATCCTAGCTTTAGTTCTACTTATTCTGCAAAAGCAAGGTTTTAAGAAACTAAATGGAGTGATTCACCATCTTATCAGATTATGTTTGTTACTCATGTTTTAAGATACTCCAGCTTTTAGTTTATTTTAGTCTCTTGGTGAGTCTACTTACACCTAGTTATGCATGTTTTAAGATTACGTATGAAACCAGTTTTACTTATTGCATTCACCCCCACTTACACAGTACATTCCAGAAGTATTGAACCACATATATGTTTATGTTCTACATTGTATCATAATGTAGGTATCCATTATAGCCTAAGCATATAACTAAGCATCATAATCAGACAGTTGTAGCTTCTAGCCAGCAGGTCATGAGTTCTCCTATTTTGGGAACTCTAGTCAGATTTAATTCATGTACTGTATTGTGTTTCAATTTTCCATATGTATTGATTAGTGGTAGTTGGAGACATGTCTTAGCTACCTAAATTCAGTATAGTAGAGGCTTCATAGATGTCATTCAGAGTTAGTCATGTAATTTTTAGTTCTCTCCTCAGTTTATATTGGATTGTAAATTATATCAGTAATATAATTTCTCTTAGATTTTGTCATGATTATATTTCCGCACAGTAGAATAGCTATTTAATATATTATAATTCAGTTTCTTAATAGTATGTCAGTTCATGGTTTAGCTTTAGGTCGTAAGAATCGTGTGGCATCTAGGATGTACTCCCGGGGCATTAAAGGAATTGACATCTTATAGGTTGAAGTATGTTGCTTATAATTGAGGTGTTATGTGGAAGGGTGGTAGAGGTAAGAATGTAGCTCCTATGAGTTGGTAGGTATTTTAGGATGCATTTTTTGATAGGTTCTTTCCGTATAAGATGAGAAAAGCTAAGGTCAAGGAATTCATGAAGCTAAGGCAGGGATCGATGATAGTAAAGAAGAATTGCCTTAAGTTCACCCAGTTGTCTAAGTATGCTCCTGATTTGATAGCTGACCCTAGATCTAGTATGAGTAAGTTTGTTACAAGAGTGCCTGGTTGGTAGTTAAGGAGTGTAGGACTTTCATGCTTATTGGGGACATAGATCTTGCTAGACTAATGACTCATGCTCAACATATTGAGGCAGAGAAATTGAAGGGAAAAGAGAGAGAAAATAAAAAGGCTAGAATCAGAAAGTTTGAGTATGGCCAACCAAGGTTTGGAGGGGGAAATTATTCACAATTTTAGGGTCACTTGTCTATTCCAATACCACCTTCAGCCAGTGCCCGTACACCCAGAATCCAACAGGAGCAAAGGGGTAGGGCTTTTGTTGATAGGTCTCAGAGTAGTGTGGGTGAAAGGCCCAATTATCCGACATGTGATAAGTGTGGTAAAACTCATCCTAGTGAGTGTTTGTGGGGACAGAAGGGTTGTTATGGATATGGCAAGTTGGTTCATGGAATTAAAGAATGCCTGTATTCTAAGTAATGAAATAAGGATTTTCATCCCCAGACTCAGGATACTAGCACACCTGATCTACTAGGTCACCCAGTCTCTCCCCAGGGCACATCATCCAGTACTGATGACAGTTAGCACTAGAATCAATTTTATGCTTTACCATTCCATCAGGAGCAGGAGATTTCACCAGATGTTGTTACTGGTATGCTTCGTGTCTTTTTTCTTGATGTTTATGTATTGTTAGACCTAGGGTCAAATCTCTCTTATATGACTTTGTTGGTTACGGTAAATTTTGGGGTAGGTCTTGAAAAACTCTCTAAGCTCTTTTTAGTTTCCACCCTAGTGGGTGAGTCAGTTATTGCTAAACAAGTTTTATAAAGTGTCCTATCACTGTCCTTCACAAGATTATATTAGCAGACTTAATAGAATTAGACATAGTCAATTTCGACATTATTCTGGGCATGGATTGGCTGCATTCCTATTATACATCTATAGATTGTTGCACTCGAGTAGTGAAGTTTTAGTTCCCTGATGAGCCAGTCTTTGATTGGAAAGGTAATTCGATGTCTCCTAAAAGTCATTTAATATCCTATCTTAAGGCCAGAAAGTTGATATCAAAAGGGTGTATGTATCTTTTAGTTCGAGTCAAGGACACTAAGTCTGAGACTCTAACAGTTCAGTCAGTCCGTGTAGTCAATGAGTTTCCTAAAGTTTTTCTCAAAGATCTGCCAAGGGTACCTCCTGATAGAGAAATAAAATTTGGTATTGATCTACTTACTCATACTCAACCCATCTCCATTCCTCCATATTGTATGGATTCACCTGAGATTAAAAGGATAAAAGAGTAGCTTAAAGACCTCTTAGATAAATGTTTCATAAGGCCCAGTGTCTCTCTAGGCGGCGCTCCTATCCTGTTCGTGCATAAGAAAGATGGCTCTCTCCGAATGTGTATTGATTACCGTCAATTAAATAAAGTCACAATCAAAAATAAATGTCCTTTTCCTAGGATTGATGACTTATTCAGCCAACACCAAGGTTCAAGTTACTTCTCTAAGATAGACCTTAGATCTGACTATCACTAGCTTAGAGTAAGGGAATGTAATGTTCCAAAGATAGCTTTCAGAACCCGTTACGGTCACATTGAGTTTCTAGGCATGTCTTTTGGGATGAAAAATGCCCCAACAACCTTCATGGACTTGATGAATAGAGTGTTCAAACAGTATTTGGACATATTTGTCATAGTATTTATCGATGATATCCTTGTCTATTCTCGGAGTGAGGATGACCATTCAGACCATCTTAGAAATTTGTTGCAAACTCTTAGAGATCTCTAGTTGTTTGCCAAATTCAAGAAGTGTTAATTTTGTATCAGATCAGTAGCATTCCTCGATTATATTATTTCCGGTGATGGCATTAGACTTGATCTCCTAAAGACTGAAGCCTTGAGAAACAAGCCGAGACCCATCTCTCCATCAGACATCAGGAGTTTTATAGGTTTAGCTGGCTACTATTGATGGTTTGTTGAGGGGTTTTTGTCTATTGCATCCCCCATGTCTAGATTGAGTCAAAAGAAAGTTTAGTTTCAATGGTCAGATTCATGCGAGAAGAGTTTTCAGCAGTTGAAGTCTCAACTCACTTCAGCCCCAGTTTTAGCACTACCTAATTGTACATATGGATTTGTTGTCTACTGTGATGCTTCAAGAGTTGGTTTGGGTTGTGTTTTGATGTAGAGATATATGGTCATAGCCTATGCCTCTAGACAACTTAAGCCTCACAAAAATAACTATCCTACCCATGATCTTGAGTTAGTTGCTGTGGTATTTGCCTTGAAAATCTGGAGTCACTATCTCTATGGGGTGCATGTTGATGTGTTCACGGACCACAAGAGCTTACAGTATGTGTTTTCCTAGAGAGAGTTAAATCTCCATCAGAGAAGGTGGTTGGAGTTGTTGAAAGATTATGACATGAGTGTTTTATATTATCTGGGCAAGGCCAATATTGTGGTAGACGCCCTTAGTAGACTGTCAATGGGAAGTATTGCTCATGTGGGAAGTGATAAAAAAGAATTAGTTTGGGAAGTTCATTGGTTGGATAGATTAGGTGTGCGGTTAGTAAATTCAGTTGAGGGAGATGTTTGGGTTCGGAGTAGTTCAAAATCTTTTTTAGTTTCTGAAGTGAAAGAGAAGCAAGATAAGGACTCTAGTTTAGTTAAGCAGAAGGAGTCAGTTAGAGATCAGAAGGTAGACGTTTTCTCCCAAGGGAGAGATGGTGTATTGAGATACCAAAGTAGACTATGTGTGCCATGCATTAATGGTTTGAGGCAACGGATTATGGCAAAAATATATGGTGTGCATTACTCCATTCACCAAGGCACCACTAAGATGTACCGCTATTTTTGGGAAGTCTATTGGTTGAGTGGTATGAAGAAAGACATTACATAATTTATGGCCAAGTGTGCTAATTGTCAACAGGTTAATGTGGAGCACCAAAGACTCGGCGAGACCTTCAGGAGTTTAGTATTCCCACTTGGAAGTGGGAAGAGGTGAACATGGACTTTGTGACAAGGTTACCCCATTTGTGTCGTCAATATGATTTGATTTAGGTTATTGTAGACAGATTGACCAAATCAGCCCATTTCTTGCTAGTACACATGTCATACTCAGCCGAAGATTATGCTAAGTTGTATATTAGAGAGTTAGTCAGATTGCACAAAATTTCTTTGTCCATTATTTTAGATAGGGGTACTCAATTTACCTCTCACTTTTGGAAAGCCTTTCAGAAGGGTCTTGGTACCTAAGTTCATCTCACTTCAGCTTTTCACCCTCAGACAAATGGTCAGATAGAGAAGATCATTCAGACCCAGAGGATATGTTGAGGGAATGTGTTCTTGACTTCAAGGGTAGTTGGTATGATCACTTGTGGTTGATTGAGTTTGCCTGCAATAACAGTTACCACTTTAGTATTTATATGGCCTAATTTGAGGCTCTTTATAGGAGGAGATATAGGTCACCTATCGGTTGGTTTGAAGTGGGTGAGGCTACTTTAATTGGGCTAGATGTGGTGTTTGAAGCCATGGAAAAAGTCTTTTTCATTCGAGAGAGGTTAAAGATAGCTCAGAGTCATCAAAAATCTTATGCAGATGTGAGAAAAAGAGATCTTCAGTTTGAAGTCGATGACTTAGTCTATTTGAAGGTTTCACCCATAAAGGGGGTGAAGAGATTTGGAAAAAAGGAAAACTTAGTCCCCGATATGTTGGACCTTAGAGGATATTGAGATGTGTTGGGAAGGTAGTGTAAGAGCTTGAATTGCCTGTTGAGTTGTTATCCGTTCCCCCAGTGTTTCATGTCTCCGTATTAAAAAAGTGTATTAGTGATCTAACTATTTTAGTAAACACAGATATTCAGGATAGTTTTTCATATGAAGAAATTCCAGTAAAGATTCTTGACCACCAGATTCGTAGACTAAGGAACAAAGAAGTTTGCTTGGTCAAAGTTCTTTGGCAAAATCAGTCCGTTGAGGGCGCCACTTGGGAAGTAGAAGAAGATATGCGAACCAAGTACCCTCATCTTTTTGCTGCTGTACTACTCAATTTAAGGTAACAAGTTTCCTTAGATTATCTCTTTTCCATTCTCAGTTCCAGTTTTATATAGTCACTCTAATGATAATTCATACATTCACAACTCAATTTAGTCATGAAGACATATTTTTAGTCATGTGAGTTTAATGCATAATCTCAGTCCCTCAGTATTCTTAGTTGATCTAATCTCATTCGAGGACGAATGCTCCCAAGGGGGAGATATTGTAATACCCCATACGTTTCTAGTTCAGCTCATCCTTTAGTACTTACTTAAGACACTTAGAACCTAAAAATAAAACTTTGTGTTGGACACTTAGTCTCATTTTTAACCTCTTAACTTCGAGGATTTTTAAGTTGACCTTTCGGGCTTCGAGACTGTGGTTTTTGAGTTGATTCATGTTCAGGGGTGTGAGGATCATGTCTCTAGATGTTTTAGAATTTTTGGGTGAGGTTTGAGCCCTGTAATAGCGGTGAGATGGTCACCGCATCATGCCAAGCCCATAAACGGCATTTCAGTTGTGACTTTAAACCCCAGAAGGGAATTTAGGTCATTTGGCCCACCCCAAGTCGTAAAAACATAAGATTAGATGTTATTCTAAGAAAATTACGCTCATCATTTATCAAATTTCTCTCTAAGAAACCCTAATTTAACTCTAAGAAATCCAAAGCTTCATCACACCCTCTTCATGATAATCAATTTTCCAATTTTCTGGGTTCAAGAACTTCAAGAAGAAGCCTTCAAGAACATCAATAGGAATATAACGTCAAGTTTCTTCATCAAATTAACCTAATAAGGTATGTGGGGTTATGAACAAGGATACTCTTTCATCCTTGTGGCCAAAACTTATTTTTAACTTAAGAGTTCATGATTTGTGAGTTAGGGTTCATACCCAAACTGTTTCATTTTGAATTTATGAGTTTACAAGTGGTTTAAGTATTGGATTGCATGTTTATCTCATCTATTAATACTTTGACATAAAGATTTATGTCATGTATTGCATTTCCTTATCATGAATTGAGATTGTTAAATGATTTCAAGATGATTGTTGAGAATGAAGTTTTATTATGGAATTCTTAAAATTTAAGTACATATGCTTTAAATCCAAGAATGAGTTTTGAGATTTCAAGAAGACTATGATCTTAAGCCTATTTTATAAGTTGTTTACCAAGATTTAAGAAAGAATTGATATTTGATCCTAAAATAAGATAAAGAATCCACATATTCATATAGTTTATGATTTAAAGCAAAGAGAAGCATAAATGATTTTCCTTACGAACCCTTGTGCTATTTTAAGGTGGATTTACTAAAGTCTGAGCGATAAGTATGGGAGTAGTATTTAGCACCGAGTTAGGTATGATTTCAAAGGTCTCATACCCCAGAACTACGTGCCACCGTAGGTTTAGGTACCCATAGTGGGCCAAGTTAGTGATCACTTAAGATAAGGTTCTATTTTGATGAAAAGGGTAGAACAGATCTCCCCAACGTGGGTAAGACGTTGAACTCCATGACGTCTCACATGGTTTATGTCGTGTAAAAGAAACTCCCAATAGAAAGAGTAAAAGAATAACTTTTAGAACTAAGTGTTACGGCTCACAAAGATTATATATGTTTTACATACTTATGTTCTATTATTTTGTAGTACATATTTTATTCGAGCGAAGGTGAGTAATTTACACTTAGCATGCATCCTTTGAAAGTTTTGTATGAATATTGAACTTTTGTTTTACTTATATATTCACTCCCATATGCCAGTATTTTCCATAAATACTGATGTACATATACGTCTATGTGCTACATTGTTTAATAATGTAGGTTCACGTGCTGAGTTCCAGTAACGTGATTGATCACGAGCAACTCTATCTATATCCCGATAGATGGTGAGTAATCATAGTTTGAGGACCCAGTTATTCAGATTTTTAGCTTATTACAGTATTTAATGAGTTTCTTTCAATTCAGTTCTAGTCAGCTAGGGTCCTGTCCCAGTGGCTCTCTAGCTAGTAGAAGTAGAGGCTTTTCTGACTGTCAGTTACATTTTAGATTTCAAGTATTGGTTGTCTAGACTTTTAAGTTTAATACTTTCAGACATTATGTACAGTTATATTCCGTTCAGTTCAAACAATACTCAATAATTTAGTGTTATCCCATGCATTGATTGTCCTTGTTTTGAGTTTCAGAACTTGTAGAAGGCTTACAAGGTTAGCTTAGGGCTACTCGTAGTCCCGCACACCGTGTGACATCTCAGGAAATATTTTTGGGGCGTTACAAAATCTCCTTGAGATCATGATACATTTTAGTAGAGCCAGGGTGAACAATATACTTGAAAGTATGAGCTTCGTCAAGGATCCTTTCTTGCAACCTATCCACATCCGGTACACATAACCTACCTTGGTATCTCATGATACCATCACTTCTAATTGCAAAAGCCATGACCTTTTGTTGACCAACATATTCCTTAATCTAAATCAAAATGGATCTCTGGTCTGCTTTTCCTTAACTTCTGCACTTAGGGAAGGTTTAGCTACCTCTTGACGAACAACCCTCTATCCTCAGAATCTAGGAGTCAGACTCCCAAATTAGCAAGACGATAATATCCTTAACCATATTTCTTTTTCCTTCCTCCGCATGAGAAAGACTGCCTATGGAAAAACTGCTAAGGGCGTCAGCCACCACATTGTCCTTACCCGGGTGATAATACAGGCTTATGTCATAGTCCTTAAATAACTCCAACCACCGCCTCTGCCAAAGATTTAGATCTTTCTGCGTGAAGACATACTGCAAACTTTTGTGATCAGTAAATATGTCAACATGCACCCCATAAAGATAATGATGCCAAATTTTTAGTGCAAACACGATAGCCGTTAACTCTAAATCATGGGTGGGATAATTCTTCTTATGCACTTTAACTGTCTAGATGCATAGGCCACCACCTTACTATGTTGCATAAGTACACACCCAAGTCCAACCCGGGATGCATCGCAGTACACAACAAAACCCTCTGTACCCTCAGGAAGGGTAAGGCCAGTGTAGTAGTCAACTTATATTTTAGTTTCTCAAAACTATTCTCACAAGAGTTAGACCACAAGAATTTCACCTTTTTCTAATTCAATCTATTAAGTGGAGTAGCTATGGATGAAAAACTCTCTACAAACTTCCTGTAATACCCTACCAAACCCAAGAAGCTCCGGATATTGGTTGGAGTCATGGGTCTGGGCCATTTTCTCACTGGCTCAACCTTTTGGGGGTCAACCTTAATTCCTTTACTAAAAACAATATGCCCCCAAAAAGCAATAACACTAAGACAAAATTCACACTTGGAAAACTTTGCATAGAACTCATGGTCCATAAGAGTCTAAATGATGATTCAGAGATGATTGGCATGCTCCGCCTTAATCTTAGAGTAAATAAAGATTTCATCTAGAAAGATTATGACCAACAGATCTATAAACTGATAAAACACCTTATTCATTAGGTCGCGGGGGCATTAGTCAGCCCGAAGGACATAACTAAGAATTCATAGTGACCATATTGGGTTTGGAAGGTCATTTATGGATTGTCAGCCTCCCTAATTTTCAACTGATGGTACCCTGAATAAAGGTCTATTTTGGAGAAATATTTAGCACCCTGGAGTTGGTCAAAGAGGTCATCAATTTTGGGAAGAGGGTACTTATTTTTAACTGTGACTTTTTTTAACTGAAGGTAATCTATGCACATACAAAGGGAGCCGTCTTTCTTACGCACAAAGAGAACTGGAGCACCCTAGGGAAAGACACTAGGAAGAATAAAGCCTTTATCAATCTAGTTCACTTATACAATTCAGTAGGAGCCATTCTATATGGTGTAATAGAAATAGGCCTGGGTGTCTGGCAACAGGTCAATGCTAAAATCTATCTCCTTATCTGGTGGTATCCCGGGGACATCATCAGGAAAGGCTTTTGAGAATTCATTAACTACAGGGACTAACTAGAGAAAAGGACTTTTAGTACTAGAATCTTGGACCTGAACAAGATAATACAAGCAACCCTTAGATATGAGCTTACAGGCTTTAAGATAATATATGAACTTCACACTAGGTGTAAGAGAATACCCTTCCCACTCTATAATAGACACATATGGAAAAGATAAAGTGATAGCATAACACTAATGGAGCCAATCCATCCCCAGAATAGCATCAAAATCAATCATGTCCAGCTCTACAAGATCCGCCATAGTATCAAGACAAGAAATAGACACCACATAATTTCTATAAGTTCTCCTAACCACAATAGATTCCCCAATACGGGTGGAAATAGAAAAGGGTTCAGAAATATTTTTGGGTACAAAACCAAAGTTGATTGCCACATAAGGTGTCACGTAAGACAAGGTAGACCCGGGATCAAATAAAACATACACATCACGGGAGAAAATCTATAATATACCCGTGACAATATCTGGTAAAGCCTCTAAATTTTGGCGGGCAGCTAATGCATACAATCGGTACAGCCACCCCCAATAGCCAAAGTAGTGCCCTTAGATGAAGGAGCTGCTGGAGTAGTTTGGGTATTCACATCCCCGGGGTTTCCTCTAGTCACGGGACAAAATATCTGGATATAGCCCGCCTGACCATAATTATAGCACACATTAATTTCGATATCGCTTCTCCCCAGGTGATTCTTTCCACACGAACTACTGTGAGGGTGTGACCTAGTAAGCTGAGTCACGCTTTCTTGGGACTGAGAACCCTACATCATTGACCCACTGTTGGGCTGGGAACTATAAAAAAACTGATCGACTGAAGGACTGGGCGTCAGGGTGCTAGCTGAAGACTGAGCATTGCTCCAAAATTTCTTCTTAGACCACTTCTTATCCGATTTGCCAACTTTCTGTGGACTGACATTTTGATCTGTAGACCTAGCTCTGTTAGCCTATCTTAGTCTTTCCCTTACCTCCTCCTGCCTCTTCTTCTTCTCTTCTACATGCTGTATATGCATGAATAACCTAGAGATATCTATGTCTTTATTCAACATTGCCCCCATACATTCTAACACCAAATCATTTGAGAGACCAGACACAAACTTTTTTATACGAGACCTCATATTTCTCACCAATTTTAGAGTATAACAGGATAGCTCGGGAAACTTTAATGCATATTCTTTGACACTCATCTTTCCTTGATTCAGGTTCATAAATTATTTAGATTTTGCTTTCCCTAACTCTTGAGGGGAAGAAACGGTCTAGGAAGGACTCAACAAAGTCACCGTAAACCACAAGTTTTGCATCGTCACCCCTCTAATCTTCCCACTCATTATACCACTGTTTAGCTACATCCTTCAGCTGATAGGCTGGCAACTCAACCCCCTTAACCTCAATAGCATGCATTACTTTGAATATTTTCTTCATTTCATCAATAAACCCTTAGGGGTCCTCCTCAACCTTGGTGCCCAGAAAATGTGGATGGATTCAGCCTTATCGACTAGCCAGCTCGAGTGATTTAAGACAAACTAGGCACGAAAATCACATCTCTAGAATGATGTGACTAAGAAGACACAATTTGAGCAATCTAATAGATGCACTAACGAAACTCAGCATTCGAGACCTCTCTCAAAGGATACTAGGTCTGATCGACACTGGTTTGAGGAGCTTGAGGTAGACTAGTTTGGACTTGAGGAACTTCTGGAGTAGCAATCGATTCTGGGGTATAAGCTCTGTAACTGGTCCGTATCCCATGAGTAGGGCGGACATCATCAGCATGGGGGTTTTTCTCATTGGATCTACGGGGAGGCATGATTTGAAATATAGGAAATTATGAGTTAGCGAACATTCAGACTCTATAGAACAAACTAGAACATGAAGAAAAGAGAAACATTCCTAAGTGTCTAGTAGCCTCCCCCTTATAAGTATGGTGCACTTCACAGCCATAAAAAGGACTTTACTCAACACGACATCATAAACACCCTAAAACCCTAACCCGTGCTATGATATCAAGCTTATCACAGCCCAAGTTGAGACCCTGTCTGAGACGGGCATCCTGAACCATCATGACCTGAGAGAACCCTTAGCATGTAATCATAAGCATAAGTCACGAGAGATAAAATGTGGAAGATAAATGAAACATAGCAATCCCATTATTTAAACTTAATACTTCAGGGCATAACCCATAGGAAAACTTAAATTCAAATTAAACAAGTCTACAAAGTCTTTATTGAAATGAAAACCATAATATTTCTATGCTAAGACAAGGCCCCTGGCTGGACCATAAAGCCAAAACAAAATAACACATGGAATAGATGCCTTCTGATGTAAGGGAGGCTCACCAATCTCTAAAAGTCTAGAAGTAATCTATTGGTTTGCAAGACCACAAGACTAGGCCACAGAAACTGAAATATAGGGGGTCAATACTCAAAAGTACTGGCATGTAGAACAATTGAAAAATATAATATAATTTGTATAACATAAGATAGAGTATTTCATAAATCAAAGTCAGCATAAAATATTTGAAAATACATGGGCATGATTTGATGAAATTTATCTATTCTTGTAAAACACTGACTCAACTCTTTATTTTACTTCTGAGCTAGATGGTACACTCTACAAAACATGAATACCCACGGGCTATATGGGTCCTCCCTTGACTCGATGGCCAAGCCTCCAATCGAAGTTTGCTGAAAGGATTGGAGTGCCATAAAAAATTATGCCCAATTTGCTGACATACCATGTTCTCCCACTTGCCGAATAACATATATAAAACCCGTATAGGCAAAACAAAACTTTGAGCTAACAACTATCTAAAATCAAGCCTTTTTTGGGAAACCAACTAACTTTCTTTTAGCCCAATTTTAGTCCCTTAAAACTATGATTCATGCTTTTAAAATATTTATCTCTTTCATGATAAGGGCGTCTTGTGATAGGTATCGTCATACCTAGACCTGCAAGTCATATCATGTCATGTCATAATCATTGTCCCTTTCACTCAAAATCATATAGATGGCCACCCAAATATTTCAAACATTACACAAGAGAGTCCTTATCTCAAAACACATAAAGGCATATGCAAAATACTCTATTTTTATTAATTTATCATGTTGTGGCCAATCTTATCATAAAACACATGCAATCCTTTTGATTAACAGGATAGATTATTGTAAGTAAGAAAGACACCCTATCTCCGTATCATAAACAATGTCAACCCATAATGATAATAAAGAATTTACTCTCAATCTTGTAATTCTTTCATTTGAACAACCCAAAACACATTAAAGCAATGGATTTTATAACAAGAGAGGGAATTTCGTAAAATCATGCTCTCATACAACTTGTCAAAACTTATAACATTCATACACATGAAAACAATTAAAGTTTAGGAAAACAAACTCATTATTTATACAAAATTTCATCATAAAATAAATTCACAATGCATGCTCTCAACCATTTCAAAATCCATCTCATGTATGAATTTTTGGGGACGTGGATGTTGAATTTGTGAATGTTAGGGACGTGAATGTTGAATTTGTGAAAGGAACCTTATTCTTGAAGTTTTTTGAAGATTGTAGAACTTGGAAGTTTGAATTCATGGCTTCTTGGGGAAAAGGGTTTGAATTTTCTTCTTGGGAAGGAGGAGGGTTTACGTAAGGGTTTGGCGATAAGAAGTGGGCAAATAATGCCCTTTTGAGGTTTTAATCCATCACTTAGGTGCTTAGGGGCAAGGAGAAATGACTAAAATGCCCTATCCGTTTGTATTTATGGATGAAGGACAATCCCGTGTTGCGGCGCTATCGCGGCAACTTATTATTTTTGACGAATATGGTCATAACTTTTCGCTCGAGTATCAGATTAAGGCGAAATTGGTATCGTTAGAAAGATAATTCAATTATCTACAACTTGTTGTTTCTTGTGCTGGAAAATTTCATATATATTAAATTTTGTACATGTTCAAAGTTGACCCTTATAGAATAAAATACAAAAATTTGGCCGAATCAAAGGCTCTCAACTCAACTTTGATCTAAGTGATTCTTGTGAATATTTTTCACCTCATACGCACTTCATACCCTAGCATAAAGATAATGACAGATGTATTTAAATATAAATTGTGGGATTAGAGTTTACACACGTAGGAACAATGATTCAATTCCTAGCCTGAAATGTCGGGTGTTACATTATCCCCCCATAGGATCATTCGTCACCGAATAAAGTTCCTAAACATATTAAGAATGATTTTTAAGCATTAAATGAACTAAAATGAGTAGTATAAGACTAATACCTTCCATATCATCATCCGAAAATTCAAAGATTAATGGGTATTTTGCATGCATCTCATTCTCTGACTCCCAAGTAGCTTCATCCACTCTATGATTCTTTTACAAAACTTTAACCGAAGCTATTTCTTTACTCCTCAACTTCTGAACTTGTTGATCTAGTGTAGCTATTGGTTCTTCTTCATACAATAAGGAATCCTTCACACCAATTTCTTCAATAGGCAACAAAAACAAATGATCTCCAATACATTTCTTTAGCATTGATACATGAAATACACGATTAATAGAAGCTAAAATCAAGGGTAAATCTAACTCATAAGTAACTCCACTAATCCTTCTCGTAATCTGATAAGGGCCTATATAACGAGGACGGAGTTTTTTTTCTTTCTAAATCTCATGACTTCCTTCATAGGGGAGACCTTTAGAAACACCCAATCATCCACCTCAAACTCTAACTCCCTTTCTTCAAATATTGGCATAAGACTTTTGGCATCTTTGAGCTTTCTTAAGTCGCTCTCTAATAACTTTCCCTTTCTCCATCACATGATGAACATGGTTAGGTCCAAACAAATTGGTTTCACCCATATTGTACCAACTAATCAGTGGCCTACACCTTCTCCCATATAGCGCCTCAAAAGGAGCCATCTGAATACAAGAGAGGTAGTCATTATTATAGGCAAATTCTATCAACGACAAGTGATCCACCCAACTACCCTTATGATATATCACATAAGCACTCAATATATCTTCTAAGGTCTAAATAGTATATCTTCTTGCCCATCAATTTGAGGATGGAAGGTGGTGCTAAGGTTTACTTGGGTACCTAAACCCCTCTAAAAAGACCTCCAAAACTGAGAAGAGAATTGCATGTCTCGATCGGATATAATAGATACTATAGCCCCATGAAAATGAACTATTTACTGAATATATTGAATAACATAATCATCTCCCAAATAATTAGTCTAGAAGAAAATAGAAAGACTTGGTCATCCTATCTACAATCACCCAAATAGAGACGTATTGGTTTCAGGATCCGAAAAGTCCTGTAATGAAGTCCATATTGATCATCTCCTATTTCCATAAAGGCAAGGCTATATCTTGGGAAGTTCCACCTGGTCTCAAATGCTCCACCTTAACTTGTTGACAATCAAGCACTTAGCCCTAAAGTTAGCAACATTTCTTTTCATATTATTCCACCAGTAAATCTCCCTAAGATCATGATACATTTTAGTAAAGCAAGGGAGAACAACATACCTGGAAGTATGAGCTTTGTCAAGGATACTTTTTCGCAACCTATCCATATCTAGCATACCTAACCTACCTTTGTAGCTTAAGATACCATCACCTTTAATTGCAAAATCTAAGACCTTTTGTTGACCGATATCTTCCTTAATCTGCATCAAAATGGGATTTCTGGTCTGCTTTTCCTTAACTTCTACACTTATGGAAGATTTAGCTACCTCTTATATGAACACTCCTCCACCCTTAGAATCTAGTAGTCGAACAGCCAAATTAGCAAACCTATGAATATCCTTAACTATATTCCTCTTTCCATCCTTCACATGAGAAATACTGCCTATGGACAACCTACCGAGGGCATCAGCTACCACATTGGCCTTAGTCGAGTAATGATGTAGGCTTGTGTCATAATTCTTCAACAATTCCAACCATCGCCTCTACTTGAGATTTATCTCTTTTTGTGTGAAGACATACTAAAAATTTTTGTGATCAGTAAAAATGTCAACATGCACCCCATAAAGATAATGACACTAAATTTTGAGTGTAGACACCACTACCACTAACTCTAAATCATGGGTACGATAGTTCTTCTCATGCACAATTAACTTTCTAGATGCATAAGACACCACCTTACCATGTTGCATAAGTACATAACCAAGTCCCACTTGGGATGCATCCCAGTACATAAAAAAACCCCCTATACCCTTAGAAAAGGTAACACCGGTGCAATAGTTAACTTATTTTTTAGTTTCTTAAAACTATCTCACAAGAGTCAGATCACATGAATTTTACCTTTTCTGAGACAATCTATTAAGTAGGGAAGCTATGGATGAAAAACTCTTTACAAACCTCCTATAATACCTTGCTAAATCCAAGAAGCTCTAGATGTCGGTTGGATTCATAGTTTTGAGCCATTTTCTCACTCCCTTAACCTTTTGGGGGTCCACCTTAATTCCTATATTAGAAATAATATGCCCCAGAAAAGCAACAGCACAAAGACAAAATTCACACTTAGAAATATTTGCATACAACTCATGGTCCTTAAGAGTCTGAAGGATGATTCGGAGGTGATTGGCATGCTTCTCATCAATCTTAGAGTAAATCAAGATTTCATCAATAAAGACTATGATGAACAAATCTAGAAACTAATAAAAAACCCTATTCATTAGGTCCATAAATGTTGCAAGGGCATTAGTCTTCCCGAAGGACATAACTAAGAATTCATAGTGACCATATCGAGTTTGGAAGGCCGTTTTGGGAATGTCAGCCTCCCTAACCTTCAACTAACGGTACCCTGAATGAAGGTCTATTTTGGAGAAATATTTAGAACCTTTGAGTTAGTCAAAGAGGTCATCAATTATTTGAAGAGGGTACTTATTTTTAATTGTGACTTTGTTCAACTGATGTTAATCTATGCACATACGAAGGGAGCCATATTTCTTACGCATGAAGAGCACTGGAGTACCCAGGGAGAGATACTAGGACGACTAAAGCCTTTGTCAAGAAGGTATTTTAACTATTTTCTTTAACTTTTTTAATTCAGCAAGAGCCATTCTATATGGCAGAATCAAAATACGCCAGACATTTGGAAATAGGTTAATGCCAAAATCTATCTCTCTATCTGGTGGTATCCTAGGAAGGCCATCAGAAAAGACTTTTAGGAATTAATTACCTACAAGAACTAACTTGAGAGAAGGACTTTTAGTGCTAGAATTTTTTACCCAAACAAGATGATAGAAGCAACCCCTATATATGAGCTTACAGGCTCTAAGATAAGATATGAACTTCTATCTAGGTGCATGAGAATACCTTTCCCACTCTATTACAGACTCATTTGGAAAAGAGAAAGTGGCCTTTCTGGTTCTACTGTGTAATGTATCATAATACAAATGGAGCCAATCCATTCCTAGAATAGCATCAAAATCAATCATGTTCAGCTCTACAAGATCAGCCATAGTATCAAACCAAAAAAGAGACACCACACAATTTTAATCATGAGATTTATTTATTAATTATTGTTGGGCGTTGTTTAATGAATGGTGATAAAAATGAGTTTTAAATTCCTCTTTATCAAATATGCATTATCATTTTTAAATGTGTTCAAACAGATGTTAATATTTGATATTTTCCCATTTATGTTAAATGAAGAATTTTATGTGATTGATGAAAGAGATGTCCACCATATGTTAAGGTATTGAAAGGAGAGTGTTTTGGTATAATTTTTCATATACTTTTGAAATAAGAACTCTCATGTGATATTATAAATCTTTTGGCGGTCATTAATATATTTTTGAATGAAAAGGGCTATGGACATGACATGATATGTATGGCTTGCAAGTCTAGGTATGACGATACCTCTTATTGAGTGACCTTAATATGAAAAAAATGAATATTTTGAGCATGAATCATGGTTTTAAGAGACTTATATTTTGCCTAAAGAGAGTTATATGTTCGCTCAAAGAAAGCACAAGTTGAAAGACTCATCGCTGGAAATCGTGTTTTACCAGCGCAGGATTATGGTAAACTACTTTGTGATCTTACGTACTTTTGACTCATGTCATCCCAATTTGGTAATATGGTTAGAAACCCTGCTTTGAGATCTTGTGCACTACCATGACATGTTGACTTAATTAGGGATTATCGCACCTTGCTTTGTGATCCTGCGTGTCCCCCTTACTTATACTCCAATCCTTGCGGCAAAAATAGATTGGGTGCTTGTCCGCCGAGTAAGGGGCGGATTCTATATAGCCCTTGGTATTTTAGAAATGTAGGGTGTACCATCTAACTTAAAACTAAAACAAAGAGTTGAGTCAATATTTTACAAGCATGAATTGAAGCTTTTCATCTTATGTCCATGTGTTTATATATGTGTATATATATATATATATATATATATATATATATATATATATATATATTGCTAAATTGTTTCCAAAATGCTCTCAATTATGTTATATGAAGTATATGCTATTTTTGGATAGCTGTTCATACCAGTACTTTCGAGTATCGACCCTCTATCTACAGGTTCAACAACTTAGTCTCAGCATCTAGTTCAGTAGTAAATTGTTCTCAAAATTCTAAAATTTGGTGAGCCTCTCTTACATCAGAAGGTACGTACTCATATGTCGAGTCTTTCAATATATGGCCCAGCCGGAGGCTTTGTTCGGCCTAGATAGTTAGTTAGTTATAATTAGAGGCATCAAAGATGAAATTTGAGTATTGTATTATCATAATTTTGTTGACACATTCTGGATTATATGTTTCCATTGAATATTATTATATCTTTCATAGTTTAATTTATGTATGAATTTTGCTTATAATAGTATACTAAGGGGTCTCTTAGGCCTTCATGGTTAAATGGCCATCGTGGTGAGGGCCTCAACTCAGGTCGTGATATGTGTGTACTGATACTACCTTGTACTCTTCTTTTATTGATTGCAGAAAGTGTTCTAGAGGCTCAAACATGAGCTCACCTCTAGCGTTTGATAACAGATCTCGATCTAAGGGTGAGCACTCTGTCTCCAGGATGACATGGATCATCCTATTTGTTCTTGTCCATCTTTTGAGTAATGAAACATTCTTTATTTTATTTATTTTTAGATATCTCTTTTAGACTTGATCTTTGTTTAGAAGTTCTTGTATGATGTTTTATGGGTCTTGGGGATTTTAAAAGTACTTTGTTTGATTTCTGCCTTACTAATGAATAGGTCTAATTTATTGTCATTAAGTTGGTTTGATGATGCTATCATTTTAATATTAACTAAGTGATTAGGTAATAATTCGATTTAGATGGTTCTCCAACAAGAAGATTAGTGTAGATTCCACTTATACTATTTGGGTCATGACAAAGCTGGTATCAGAGTCGTATATTTTTCTATCTCGTCGTACAAGAACTTGTCTAGTAGAGTCTTGCAGAATGGTGTAGAGATGTTCATACTTTTCTTCAAGAGTCTACAGGACACTAGGAAAATTCAAATTCTTCTTTTTTACGTGCTTTTAGTTGATTTCAATTGGTATCTGGTGATTTTAGTTGGTATCTGACTTCTTTCACTCTTATTCTCATATATGGTAAGAACAAGAACAAATGAAGCAAGAATTGAGGTGCCTAAACTGGCTACTAAGGCTGCAGTTTGAGGTAGAGAACAAGAAAGAAGAGGACAAAAAAGAGGAATGAGAGTCGCACCTACCAGTGGCAGAGCTCAGGCTATAAGACCAGCTAAAAAGAGGCTAGTATCTATTCCCCCATATGAGGATATGCCTGATATAGAATAGGATGGAGTGATACCCGTATAAAATGAGAGGATGTCAGTTCAGGATGGGCTTACACTAGTTTAAGGAGGTGCAACTCCAATTTAGATGTCTTTCGCTGTGATTCAACAAATCCTAAGTTTTCTATATGGGTTAGTAGGAATATGGATTATGCCCCTAGCACCCACAGTCTAGTATTCAAGGGTGCAACATGTTGCTGCTGTAGCTCCTCAGATGGAACAGGTGTTATGATTAGATGTTTTTCCAAAATAGGTAATGGGTCTGGTAATGACTGGAGATGAGCATGAGTTGTTCTATAAGTTTATAAAAATGAAGCCTCCTATTTTTCATGGTACTGAGTCTGAGTATGCGTATGAGTTTATTGTTAACTCTCATGAGATACTTCATAAGATGGGTGTGGTTATGAGCTTTGGTGTAGAACTAGTTATTTTTCAGTTTTAGAGGGTTGCCAAGATATGATGCAGAGCTTATGTAGAGTGTAGGGATGCAGGTTTGACTCCATTAACTTGAACTAAATTTTACTCAGTTTTTCAAGAGAAGTACATGCCTTGTACTTTGAGAGACAAAAAAAGAGATGAGTTCACTAATCTTAAGCAGGAAAGTATATCAGTTGTGGTCTATTAGTCCAAATTTCATTCATTGTCTTGCTATGTACCCTATTTACTAAAAATTGGGGAGGATAAGATCCGTCACTTATGAAGGTGTAAGACCCCACAAAATCCTAGTTATTTCTATCCTAAACAGCATGCAATAAGAGGCCTCAGACTTAGGAAATTTCAGCTAAGTGTCAAGGCTTAGAATCATTTTTAGCCTTTGAGATTGAAGGATCTTATTTTTGACCTGTCCGACCTTAGTATGTTGATTTTCAAATTGATTCATGATCCGGGTCACTTTTAGGTCATCTCAAACGAGTTTTGGATTTTTTGGACTAGCGAAAGGGTGAGTTTTGATGTTCAAAACAACAAAGGGTTGCGATAGGCCCGCATCGCGAGGGCCAATTGACCCAAACAGGGGTTGTACCGCGAGGGCCATTTTTCCCAAGTAGGGGACCGATGCGATGGGGACCCCATCCAACATTATTTTATTCGAGTTTGTGGGAAAATTGGGTCATTTTCCCCTTATGTTATTCAGCCTTAACACGAAATTTAATATCCTATAGGGCTAAATACGCTCATTATTCTCAAAATCATCCCAAGAACAAGCCCTACTTTTATCAAGCTCAAGAATCAAGTCTCAAGAACTCACCACAATCTTTACCAAATTAATAGTCAAGGTATGTGAGGTGTTCATCCAAGGGTTTTCTTCAACCCTTGGAGTTCAAGAATCCTTTCCAAATTACAAGTTGGTTTCTTTTATGAGTTTTATGTTAAATTTGATTGTATTCATGATTATGATGTAGTTGGGGTATAATTCATGAGGAGTTATGAGTTTTCATCCGAATTAATTAACATATGTGTAATGTTATATGGATTCATGTTAAAAACCCCTTGAATGTGTAAGTTGGTATTTTTAATCATAATACCTACATGTTGTTCATCACTATATGCATAGACTATGCTTACCAAGTATTTGATATAATGCTCATATGAGTTGCATAGTAAAATTATGTCCGAGTAGTATGTGCATAAGTTTATGCCTATTAAGTGTTTGACAAAATATCTAAATGAAAGTATTATTAACAATCTATTATTGTTATGCTATTATAGCCATGCCGTGTTTTACTTTCGATGCTATCAAATCCTGGGGGTATTCAATACCCGAAAAGTTAGCTGTTTATCTAGAATTTCAACAGCTATGGAATAGTCTCAGTAATGTCATGTACAGTAGTACTCAGTCAGTTACAGAACTCAGTCTAGTTCAGTTAGATAACATGATCAATAACATTTCAGTCAAGCCTATTACAGTCTAGAAATCAGTTCAATGTCTATTCAGTTGGGAGTAGGAATTGGCATCGAGCGAACTCAGGGATGGGGGCATTTCTGTCAGTGAAGGGTTTGACCCTTAGTAGCAGTCCCTGTGTTACAGACCTCGTAGCCAGTATAGGTTAAGATATCTTCTTGCTAGATAAGGGTTGATACATCTCGTATGAGTTTTTTTGCCAGTGAGGGTTGGCGAAATATCTTCCTGCCAGATAGGGTTAACTCACAGCCATTGTTAGTATCGCTAACACCCTTCTAACTGGGGTCATAGGTTGGACCCCAACTCAATTTATAAATGGGGTATGTCGGTTATATGAATACTTCCACAATTACAGTTTTAGTTTAAGACTCAGTATAAATCCTCAGTTCAGTTTTAAGAATCAGGACCGCCATATACGGTAACCCAGCTTAGTACGAAATTAAGTTCAGTTCCATAGAATTAGGACTATCAGAAATAGTCACACAATTATCAGTAATTCAGTTATCAGTGATTTTAGTATAGTAGAGTAGATTTACACACAGCATTGCATAATCAGTAATTACAGCCGTTTCAGATATATATGTACTCTCATTTAGTTATATTCATATTACTCAGCCATTTATTGTTCATGCATATGAATCTTTGCATATCAACCTATCTCGCTTAGCATACCAGTACATTCAAAGTACTGATGCATACTTTTTCTTTTGTTCTATGATGTCTTATATCATAGGTTCAGACGCACGGGTTCCTGACAGTACTTAGCAGACCATACTATCAGCAGCTGATTTAGTGGTGAGTCCTCATAGTTCGAGGATGGAGTTATCATTTCAGTATTTTAGTATTCAACATATTCAGTAGTCAGAGTTAGTTGGGGACTTGTCCCATCTACTCTATATTCAGACAGTTAGAGGTTTTCAGGCTAGATTATTTTAGATAGATATTCAATTTTTCAGTATTTAAATTATCAGTATTCAGCAATTATTTTTCAGTTATGCACTTTATAACAACTTCAGCCTAACTTTTGCATTTATTTCAGTATTATTATTCAATGCTCACAGCAGGTACCAGTCATGGGTTAGCTTGTAGTCCTTCGAGGTCGCAAACACTGTGTGTCATCTGAGGTATAGACTCGAGGTGTTACAGAAGGGTTTGAATATAGGTCTCTAGATTTTTTCTCTTCAGATGACATCTTTAGGTAGGTTTTTTGAAGAGATGGTTGATTTTGTCAAGAAGGTGAAAGGCATAAGGTAAGATGGTTATTCCAAAGCAGCAGAAAAGAATGCCCACAAAGAAGGCAGTTTCAATGGTTCTTATTCTAGGGGTGAGAGTTCATTGGGATACTCTTCCCACCTTACTCAGCCAGTGATACACGTGTCTGTTGGGGGTCTGTCAAGAGCTAGCCAACCATTTCCTTACTTTAGTGGTTACCTTGCTTTATTTTCATCATCCCAATGGCGTACCTTGGATTATATATGTTATTAGTGCAGTGGAGTTGGTCACATTAGGAGGTTTTGTCCTAATGTGAGGCAGTATGGTCAGTCTAGCCAGTAGTAGTCTCCTAGAGATTTAGTTTTAACAGGTAAGAAAGGTGGTGGTAATGGTAGAGGTCATCCATAGGGTGGTTGTGGTGGTCATCAGACGGGTAGGGGTGGTAATCAGCCATATCGAGGTGGTTCTCATCTTGGCAGAGGTGGCGCTCAGACTGGTGGTACGGCTCATATCTTTGCTTTTCTAGGCAGGCCCAAGGTAGAGGCATAAGACTCTATTATTATAGGTACTATTCTTGTTTGTGAGCTAATAGCCACTGTATTATTTGATCCTGGCAGTACTTTTTCATACGTATCTACTAATTTTGCTATAGGATTAGACGTGGTGTTTGATTTATTTAAATTTTTAATTCATGTGTCTACTCTTGTTGGTGATTTTATTGTTGTTGATAGGGTTTATTGTGCTTGTTATTTTATGTTTATGAGGTATCAAAATTGGACAGATTTAGTGATTCTAGACATGATAGATTTTGACATAATTTTGGGTATGAGTTGGTTGTCTCCATATCAGGCTATATTGGACTGTCATTCTAAGATAGTGATTGTGTGCTGGGAATGGATAGACTTGAGTGGGAGGGTGATTATAGACCTGCTCTAATGAAAATTATTTTCTTTCTAGGTGAAAAAAGGCTAATTGAGAGAGGTTGTTTGGCCTTCCTAGCACATCTCTGGGACACTTCGACAGAGGTCCCATCTATTGAGTTAGTTCTTGTGGTGTGTAAGCTCCAAGATATTTTTTTATACAGAATTGCCTGGTATGCCACCAAACTATAACATTGATTTTTGTATTGATCTAGAGCCAGGTACTCATCCTATTTCTATTCCTCTTTATAAGATGGCTCCAACTGAGTTAAAGGAGCTAAATACTCAGTTGCAGAATTTGTTGATTAATGAATTTATCCATTTGAGTGACTCTCTATGGGGTTCTCCTGTCTTGTTTGTGAAGAAGAAGGATAGTAGTCTTCATATATGTATAGACTATAGGTAATTGAACAAAGTTATAATCCATAATAAGAATTATTTGCCCTGTATCGATGATTTATTTGACCAGTTGTAGGGTGCATCTATTTTTTCCAAGATTGATTTGAGGTTTAGTATCATCAGCTTAAGATTCAGCCTAACGATATTCCTAAGACTGCATTTCAAACCAGGTACGGGAACTATGAGTTTCTTGTAATGTCTTTTGGACTGACAATGCCCCAGCTGCTTTTATGAGTTTGATGAATGGGATATTTAAGAACTACTTGGATTCTTTTATGATTGTCTTTATTGATGATACTTTGATTTACTCTAAGAGTAAAGAGAGACATGAGAATCACTTAAGGATTGTTTTGGGTTTATTAAAGGAGAAAAAACTTTATGCGGAGTTTTTTAAGTGTGAATTTTGGTTGGCTTCTATATCTTTTTTAGGGAATGTGGTTTTGAAGAAAGGGTAGTGGTAGAATCACAGAAGATTAAAAAGGTTAAAAATTGGGCTAGGACTACTTTAATGTTGGAGGTTTGTAGCTTTGTGGGGTTAGCGAGTTATTATCGCAGGTTCATGAAGAAGTTTGCCTCTATTGCTACTCATATGATGCGGTTGACTCATAAGGATGTACCTTTTATTTGGTATGATGAGTGTGAGGAGAGCTTTTAAAAGCTCAAGACCTTACTGACTACCACTCTAATTCTTGCCTTACAAACAGAGGGTAAGGATTTTATTATTTATTGTGATGCCTCACGTTCTGGTTTAGTTGTTGTGTTGATACAGGAAAAGAATGTGATTGCTTATGCTTTAAGAAAATTGAAGCCTAATGAGAGGAATTATACAACTTATGATTTGGAGTTGGCTGTTGTGGTTTTTGTTCTTAAGATATGATGCATTACATGTATGAGGTTTATTGTAAAGTGTTCACTGATCACCATAGTTTACAGTATGTGTTCATATAGAGGGATCTAAATTTGAGACAACGTATGTGGATGGACTTGCTTAAAGATTATGATATCACTATTCTATATCATCCATGAAAGGCTAATGTGGTAGATAATGCATTGAGCAGAAAGTCAGCAAGTATGGGTATCTTATCTTACTTGATTGCTACCAGGCATCCATTGGCTAAAGAGATCTAGACTCTAGCTAATAAGTTTATTCGACTTGAGGTGCCTGGGAGAAGATGAATTCTAGCCAACATTGAGGTAAGGTCCACATTTCTTGATCAAATAAAGGCTAAACAATTTGAGGATGGTAAAATGAGCAAGATTGGTGATAAGGTTTTGCATGGTAAGGACAAGGAGGCCATTCTTAATGGTGAGGGCATGTTGCAGTTAAAGAGGCGAGTTTGTGTGCCCCGTGTTGATGATTTGATTCCTTTTGTTCTAACTGAGGCTTATTGTTCGAAGTATTCCATATATCCTGAAGCGACTAAGATATATCTTGATTTGAGGTAACATTACTGGTGGGGTCGAATGAAGTGTAATATAGTTGATTTTGTTTCTAAATGCTAGAGTTGCCAGCAGATAAAGTACGAGCATCAAAAGCCAGGTGATACTCTTCAGAAGATGCCCATTTCTAAATGGAAATGGGAGAAAATGGATAGCTATGGATTTTGTTGTTGGTTTTCCTAAGATTTTGGGGAAGTATGATTCTATATGAGTTATCGTGGATAGGTTGACAAAATTTACACATTTACTTCCAATTCAAGTGTCTTATAATACAGAAAGTTGGCCAAGACTTATCTTAATAAGATTGTTTGATTACATGGGGTTTGAATTTCTATTATTTTAGATAGGGGTACTTAATTTACCACAATCTTTTGGAAGATGTTGTATGAGGAGTTGGGTACAAGGTTGGACCTTCGTACAAATTTTTACCCTCAGACTAACGGACAGTCTGAGCGAATGATTCAGGTGTTGAAGGATATGCTCTGTGCATGTGTGATAGATTTTAGAGGTCATTGGGATCAGTTCCTACCTTTGAACGAGTTTGAATATAATAACAGATATCATTCGAGTATGGATATAGCTCCATTTGAGGCTTTGTATGGGAAGAAGTGTAGATCTCCCATTAGGTGGTTTAATGCATTTGAGGTGAGACCATAGGGTACTGATCTATTGAGAGACTCATTAGAGAAGGTTAGATTCATTTAGGAGAAACTATAGCAGCTCAAAGCAGGAAAAATGAGTATGCAGATTGAAAAAAGTTAACGATTGCACTTTATGGAAGGTGAGCAAGTGTTGTTCAAAGTTTCACCCATGAAGGGTGTCATGCGTTTTGGGAAGCAAGGTAAGCTTAGTCCTAGGTATATTGGATAGTTTGATATTTTTCACCGCGTGGTGCCAGTTGCCTACAGGTTGGCATTGCCTCCGAGTTTGTTGGGGGTTCGCCCTATATTTCATGTATCTATGATAAAGAAGTTTCATGGTGATGGTAACTACATAATTCGTTGGGATTCGGTCTTGGTAGATGAAAGCCTCTCTTATGAAGAGGAACCTGTTGTTATTTTTGATAGAGACGTTTGTAAGTTAAGAACTAAGGAGATTGCATCTGTGAAGGTCTAGTGGAAAAATCGTCCTATTGAGGAGGCCACTTAGGAGACCGAAATAGACATGCGTAGTAAGTATCCACATCTTTTTTCTAATTCAGGTAATTTCCCTGTTTCCTCTTCTTGTCTCTTGTTTGCACGTTTGGGGATGAATGATTGTTTAATTAACATCTGATGTAACGACCCTCCCGGTCGTTTGTAAAATCTTTTCATCTTCCCTATTTTAGCTCTGCTCATAGTTTATGTACGTGAATTATGACCCATGGGATGAGTAGTACCAATTCTTGAATTGCTCGTAAGTAATAAAGTCATTAGCTGGATTATTGAGTTTTAATTAAGTTAAACTTGATAATGGTCAATTTCGATCAAGTTGACCCCGAATTAATGTTTTTAGTGATTCCAATAAGCTTGGAACATATGTAATTTATTTTTATGGAATTTCGAATAAATTCTGAGAATTTATCAGAAGTTTTGAATATTTTAAATAATTAGTTAATAATAATTTAATGGGTCAAAACTATAATTTATTTACTTTTGTGGTCAATGTAAGAATGAATTTAAGTGGAAAAGGTTTTATATATTTAATAATAATAACATCAGAAGTTGGGAGGTAGAGGAGCACAACGATTATCAGTATTTTCCTTTTCTTCGTTAAAAGGGTTTCTACAATTTCAGGTGAGATCCCTATAAGTTAATTTTTTCTTCTTATTAATTAGATACATGTGATGTAGACGAATTGTCTGGATATAGACAGTGGGCATCACTACTGGTTAATTGTAATTATACGTGATATTGAGGTTAACGAGAATATGGATTCTTATGTCTTATAGTTGGATTTGCCAATTATAGAATTGGTTGGCTTATTATAATAATAGTATTATAATTAGTTAGTGTGACTGGTAGAGTTTAGTGGAGATTTTCCCACTGGAATGGTCAATAACGATCAAAGTAAGGTTATAGTCTATTTAACTTAATTTTTTGTTCTTGATTCTAGATTATTACCATTATTAAAATGGTATTGGTTGGCAGAAAGATGAAATTGGAATGGAAACCATGTTTCCAGTGAATTGAAAGTGGTGCAGGCCACTGTTTCTTAGTTACTTTCAAACTGAAGTTTTTCCTATAGAATCAGTTATCATTTTGGATAAATTAGGTTATTGGTCTAGGTTTTTAGAGTAAGGATTTAAAAATGAGTGTTATTAAATTCGTACTCTTATGAGAATTATATATATTTAAACAAATTTTTAACCTTTCATAATTTTGAGGAAGGGCAAAACGCTTATGTACTAGCTACATTCGGATTCTTTGATTGAGGTAGGTTACAGTTTAATTGGAGTTTAGACTCGATTTAATTGTGTGTATGCTCCTAGATCATATGCTTGTTGATTGGTATTCAGACATGCTTGAATTTGATGATATTTTAATTGTTGAGATGTGTATAAATAAGTTATTAAAAATTTGCACGACGAAATTGTCTTATGGCTTAAAGTGTACTTTTAAACATAATACATTGTATTGTATCCTGAGAGGTAGTGTGAACTTGATAAAATATACCTGATATGGTTATGAAGGATCGGGTACCACGTCGGTACAAATATGATATTGATATTACTTGTTTATGGAGGATCGGGTACCATAACAGTACGAATATGGTATTGATATTACTTATTTATGGAGGATCAGGCACCACACCAGTATGAATATGATAATGATATTACTTATTTATGGAGGATCAGGTACCACGCCAGTATGGTACATGCAGGTCATAACTAGTTAGGCTAAAATAAGTCCTATAGCTTGTGTGTACATATTTATATTGTATTTGAGATACTGTATGCGTTATTAAGTAGATAACGAGCTAATGGTGTTCTAATTGAGAGGTTTAGAAGGATGTGGTTGTTATCTATGGTAGTGTTGTTGATTCTGTGAATGTTTACAGTATGGTTGATACTCTTGATGGTTATGTGGCCTATTTGTAAGAGCTGTTTGTCCTGTTATTGTTGTATTGTTGATTCATTGAATTATTTGTTATGTGACGATGCCTGTCTATATGTTATTTGATTTATGTTTCATATATGCTATTAAATTGGGTTGACCTATGATATCTACCACTACATAGTGGTTTGTACTGATACTACCCTGTACTCTTTTTTTATTGAGTGCAGAAAGTGTTCCAAAGCCTCAGACACGACCTCACCTCTAGCGTTTGATAGTAGATCTCGATCCAAGGGTGAGCACCCTGTCTCCAAGATGCCATGGATCATTTTATTTTTTCTTGTCTATCTTTTGGGCAATGAAACATTCTTTATTTTCTTTATTTTTGGATATCTCTTCTGACATGATCTTTGTTTTGAAGTTCTTGTACCATGACTTTCGGGACTAGGGGATTTTAAAATTAGTTTGTGTGATTTCCGTCTTACTAATGATTAGCTCTGAATTATTGTCATTAAGTTGATTTTATGATACTCTCATTTTAATAATGACTAAGTGATTGGGTAATGATTCGATTTAGATTATTCTCCCATAGAAAAATTAGTGCGGGTGCCACTCATAGCCATTTGGATCATGACATATAATTGCTAGGTGTCCAATCTACTACACGCCAATGATGGAAATTAAAAAAAATGTGTCTACTCATTTCCTCACCTATCATACAATGTCATCAATATATCAAAGTATGTCTTTTATTTTTCTATTTAGTTTTGAAAACTCGATCATGACAATAGTGAAATTGGTAAAATATTTTTATAGAAATTCTTTTAATAATATCATGAAAGTATACAAAAGTTCAATTGTATACAATATATCCATTATTTTGAATTATAAACGAGTTTGTTTTGTATAAGTATATGCTTAAATTATTCTGAATATTACAATACACGATATATAACAATTAGTTGCGCATATTAGTATGTATTTTGGTTAGTGACGTACGTGTTTGTGTAATATTTAGTTTTTTTTTATTTCAATCAATATATATTGTATTTTGATTTTCTAATAGTGCTACATTTTCTAAGAAATATTGTTCGACTTCGTGTTCCCTAAGTAGAAAGTAAGAATGTTGTCATGATAGAAGACATTATTTTCCTCAATAAAATAATAAACAATCTTCCTTTAACAAAAATATAAATAAAAATAGGGCCTATACATTTTCATTTTATGATTACTATAAAAAGAGGCTTACATAATTAAAAAAAGACTTTAAATGTTTAAACTATTTTAAAATTGATAGTAGCCAATAAATGAGATATATGGGTGTTTAATCGTGCACATTACGTGCTAGTTTGGTGACATATATATGTTTGTCAATTTTCTTATGCATTTGATTTCTTATTTTTAAATAATATTACAGAAAACTTAAATGATGAATTAGGAGAAGATATACTTTTCGGGCTATCATCTTATAAGATGCAAAGTGATATATGGATAAATAAGGCTGAAATTTGTAGAAAGTTTGATAATCCTCAAGGTGCTGTCGATTCTTGGCTAAAACAACTTAATTTTAATCATTATAATTTTAATATTTTCAGCTCAAAGTTCAATATGGACCATATTTACTTATTTTGAAGTCATTTCAAGAATGGTCTCATGTTATGTTACCAATTTAATTTCTTGTTACTTTGAGAACCTGTTATGTGCTATATTTGAATCTGGTTAAATGGGAAGTTATTTTTATCTTTATTCTTATTTTATTTTGTATCGTACTCTTCTCTTTAATTTGTTGACTTTATCTTATTTAATTTCTTGATTAGATATGCAATTTTATTAAAACATGTAGAAATAAATTTTAGAATATTTTAACTATATCATGTTAAGTTGTCGATTATAATTTTTAATATGAGTATATATATACAGTAAAAGTTATATACATTATATGAAATCTTGAAATCAATTTTTCCAGAAAGTATTTTTATTATCAAGTGCTATTTTCTTCCATTAAGTTCTTGTCAATAAAGTGATCAAAACATATGTAATGCAGAGTTTTCTTTACCCATTGACACCAATTGTCCCTTCAAACCATCAATCGAAGATATTATGCATTAATTATTATTTTTAGAAATATACATTTTTGTTTTGAGTTCTTAGTTTAATCATCTTATTTGCAAAAAATAAAATAAAAAATAGAATCCACTTTAACTCATACAAGACTGTTTCAGTTATTCTTATAAAAGAAGTTTTGATATAAAATTATGTTGAAATAGTTTTTTATGTTTAAATTATTTTGAATTTGAAAGTTATCTATAAACAAGAAGTATGATTGGTTATCGTGCACGTTATGTGCTTGGTTGGTGACATATATGTGTTTGCCGTAATATTCAATTATTAGATTTTTCATTTACTAAAAAATAATAATTAGACTGTGGCTTAAGAGGTCTTTAAGATGCAAGAAAAATAAAAAAGCAGGTCACCTACTACACAGTTAGTCCTAAAAATGGATAACCGACTGTAATGCATTTTTATCGTTATGTATACTCCAACCCCCCCCCCCCGGCTTGAAAATTCCATATTAAAATTACTCGAGTTCTGAAGCTATACATTTCAGGCTAGGCTAGTTTCTCACAAAAGCGGAGCAAGGCATCGTTTAGAAAAATTTGTAAATGATTTGGACAAGTTTAGTGTCGTTTGACTTGCTTTCTAGTTAGCTAAGATGGTAAGAAACCCATAGAAATTTACGAAATTAAATTTGGATAAGTAGAACTTCCGAAATAGATCTTAGCATAAAGATCATTGTTTGGAATGTTTCGAGATTAAGTTGTGTTGCAAAATTTAAAATTTCTGGGAGAAACTGGACATTTTGTCCCATTGACATGACTGTAGCGGCATGCACGCAACTATAGCGGAGAAATTCCTTCTATAGAAATGAGCAAACCCGATCAACAACCGCTATACCGATGCTGCTATAGCGAAATATATTGCTATAGCGGCAAAAGTCATTGTAATGACTCATTTCGTCGTTACTAAATTATCCATGGTAAATTGATGAAAATCTTATTTTTCATTCCTCAATATTACCTTGAGCCCAAAATAGCCAACGTTTTATTTATTGTTTCATCTAAAGCTTTTCGGCTAAAATTTAAAACTTCTGATGTGTTTAAATAGACTCAAGCCCAATGAATTTAATTATGGAAAAATTATATAAACTAGCATCCTTAAGATTATAATTATAATAAATAGCAACACTTTTTCAAAATTACAACTTATAGCAAAAGTAGCAATATTTTACCCACTCATAATAATAGAAGAATATATATTTTCCAATTGTGCATATGTATTTATGAGTAATACATATATATTTGTATATGTATTTATATAGCAACATTTTACTTAAATACAAAATACAATTTGCTACTTTTCGTAATTATGAAACTGTTGCTATAAAAGTTATAATTAAGCCTACAGAGTTACTATTTTTGAAAATTTCCCTTTAATTATTCATGATTACTAATATCAATACTTTAGTTTGAAAGTTCATTAGCTATGAATTAAGGTCGTATAATATCTCTAACACAATATCTTTTTTTTTTGTTTTCTCTTTCTTTTTTCTTTTTTTCACTTTTTTCTTTTTCGTTTACTTTTTTCCATTTTTTCTTTTTCTTTTTATATCTTTCCTTCTTTTTTTCTTTTCTTTGTTTCACTATTTTCTATTACTCTTTTTTTTTTTTTTGTATTTTTTCTCTTTCTTTTTCTCTAATTTTTTTCTCCTTTGTTTTTCCTTTTTATTTTTCCTCCTCTTTTCATTTGTGTGAACTAACAAACACAAATACAAGTGTTAACTATAAAACACAAATATAAAAGCAAATTATAACGTATAAATACAAGTGCGAACTATAAAATACAGTAATAAATGCGAACTGTACCATATAAATACAAGTATGAACTGTCATTTGTATTTTTTAATTATAGAAAAGGAACGATTGATTTTCTTTTTACGAATACTTATTTGTATTTATTGATACGAGTTGTATTTATTTATACAAATAATACAATTCAAATTTTTATTCAAATAGAATATATACAAATACATATTGTATTTGTATTTGTAAAATCATTTGTTTCATTTGTTTATAGTTATATTTGTATCGAGTGATATTTGTTTTTTACATATAAGAATGATAATTTTGACATACAAATAGAAAACGGTACATTTGTATCAAATGATGAATTACATATTTATATATTTTAGAATCAAGAAAATATAATTACTGCACTTACTTGTTTGTATACAAATACAAATGATAAATTGTATATAATCACGGCTAAAATTAATTCTTTAGAAATTCAAAATAATTTCTTAGAATACAAATAAAAAAATAATTCTTTAAAAATAAAAATTAATTCTTTAGAATTAAAAAATAATTCTTTAGAATACAAATAAAAAATAATTCTTTAAAAATAAAAAGACATCAACGAAAATAGAATACAAATATAATCTAAATATACAAATACAATAAAACCACAATACAAATATAATACAATATAATATACAGTCAATTATAAAACATAAATACAATTTTTTTTTAAAATACAAGTACGAATTATATAAACTATAAATGATGGTGTAAACTAACAAATACAGATACAAGTTTGAACTATAAAATACAAAGATAAATGCGAACTACAAAATACAAATACAAGCGCAAATTTTAAAATACAAATACAAATACAGTTGTATCAATGAATATAAAAATATAAATAGTGGTGTGACTACAAATACGATAAACTGTGGTATTTACATTATCATCCATGACTTGTGCTCGAGTAGTCATATTTTTTGAAAATACAAAAATAAAAATAGAACAAAAAAATGATAAAGAAAATAAGTATATAAAAGAAAAAAAAATATCAAAGAAGAAAGAGAAATAGAAGTTAGAGATAGAAGAGAGAAAAAAAACAAAAATGAAAAAAAATAAAAATAGAAAAAAAATAGAAAAAAGAAGAAAGAAAAAAGAGGAAAACACGAAAAAGAAAAAATATAAAAAAATGAAAAAGAAAAAAATAATAGTGTTTTTGGAGAGACTAAATATATAGTGTATTTATATTTTTTATGAATACGGATCACTGAGTAAAAGTGAATACATCGATTGTGAATCGAATGCAACTGCTAAATAAGTATTGTATTTATAATTTATATGAATACAGACTATTGATAAAATCAAATATAGCGGACGTAAATTGAATACAATGGATATAAATGGTAATTGTGTAAAATATGGCTATGAATGGTGAGTTTTACAACAAAGTATAGCTATTTCTGAAAGATCCCCTTAAAATAATTAGTCAGATATAATTTTGACTTAGATGCATAACTATTAAAGTATTTGAATAACTAATTAATAATCATCTAATTTTAATATTTTACTAATGAAAAAAATTAAATAACTAAATTATTGAACTCTCAAATGCTTCAACTTCAATGCATTAGCTTGAGTGCAAGTTCCTCACGCATATTGTGCATTATCTAAGAATCTTCAACTGTCATGCCAAGCCCGTTTATTTCCTCAAATGTTTTTTCTTGTTGTCCTTCTTCATCAAATATTATTTGAGGTGTGTCAAATTGATTAAACAATTCATCATTGATGCGTTCCTTCCTAATAAATCATTAATTGC
Source organism: Capsicum annuum (assembly GCF_002878395.1). NCBI lineage: Eukaryota > Viridiplantae > Streptophyta > Magnoliopsida > Solanales > Solanaceae > Capsicum > Capsicum annuum. The sequence continues at coordinate 48,448,848 of NC_061111.1, forward strand.
AAAGCATGAAATAACATCTCTTTGGATATTGATAGGATATGGAGCCATCCTGTCCAGTGTAAAAAATCTTACTTTCAGTACTCCATACGAACGTTCGATAACATTTGTAAGTTGTGCATGAGCAAGATTAAACTTTTCCTCCTTAGTTAGGGCACGCCTACGATAATAATCTCCTAGACAATATCTAACATTACGATACGGTGCTAGACATTCTCGAGTATTAGAATATGATGCATCACATAGATAATATTTATCTGACATTAAAATAAAAAAAGTTAGTTTATCATATTAAAAAGCTAAATAGTTATTTTAGTTATTTAAAATTTATTACTTATAAGATGGAGGAAATGGAAAGCCATTATCTAGATTAGATACAACTTCTATTAGAACTCGTGCATCATGTGCTATCCCTTTCCATCCGGCATAAATATAAGTGAAAACCATATTAAAGTCACATATTGCCAGAACATTCTGATAGCATTTACCTTTCCTCTTTCTCTGTAAATAATTTATTGATTAACAGGAACAACAACATATACTAATGTCCCATCTAGTGCACCTATTGCTCTCTGTCAATTTATACATTTATGTCAACATAATGAAAAATTGTTCTTCTAAAAGTTTATAATAACAATTTAAAAATAGTACCTTAAACATTCTCCGCAACCTGTTATTATGAGAACCAGGAATATTCACATACGAATCAAATGTTGTAGGTGCAATCATATCTTTTGCAAATTTCATCATTGCCTTAAGAACCTCATGAAAATACTTGTACACCATTTGCAAAGAATGCTGAAATCTTCTTTTAATAACGACGTAACTCTCATTATGTTCTATTATAGTTAAAAAATTGTTATCTTTTCTTGGATAGATATATGTTTGCTATCAGTGAGCCATCCATTTTGTTTAAAATGTTGACATAGCCGAATATATGCATCACATGACATGGACATCAATTCTATACATTGTCGATTAGAACCAGAAAATAATTCTAATGTATATTTTTTACTAGATAAAGATAATGTTAAATCTTTATTTCTTCGATCATATATGTATCTATAATATTTTCTTTGTCAATATAAGCTCATCAACCATAACATTTGATCATCAATATCTATGTTGAATCTGTTTTACAAATAAAAAAATAATGTACAATAATAAGTACAACTAGTTACATATTTTGCAAGATCAGAAATTACATATAACAATAACAAAGTGATTATAAAAATTTTATACTCCTTAGACATAGCAAAACATAAAAATAATGTAGTTCACCAACAAACATGTTTCATAAGCATCACATATAACACTACAAAGTTTCAAAACTATTATAAAAATTAACTAAAAAAATAAAAATTGAATTTCTTGAAAATCCGCATCTAATAAATATACTAGTAATTAAAAAAATTAAAGAATACCCATTTTTTTCCACGACTTTAATCCAATTATCTAATTTATCAATCTCTGTTAGTTTCATCCATACTTTTCAATAGCTATCACCTTCACAAAGTATACTAACAGTTGCAGAGTACAATGGATCTCCCCATCCAAGTCCATCTAACTTTTTCATATATTCCTCGACTTCAGGTACACTATATTTATTAATTAATAATTTCAATGTGGTACTTATTTTCTTATCAATTTTCAATCGGGATGATTTTTTTCTTTTATTTCCCAAATTCTTTTTTCTTCAATTGAAATTGAAGATTGAGATAAAAAAATATTTAAAAGCTTTATCATTTTTTTCATTAACTAGATCCTATAAATCATCAAGATATATATTAGTATATGCAGAAGGGGCACCAGGCCGCAGAGTTGTACAACTTGAACTCCAACCATGAAGGCCTGCTGTAGTAGAATACTTAAAGAGTGTTGTACAAAGTTTTGGAAAGGGTAGTGATAATCTCTTCAATACCTTTGCTTTTGGATGAGTCTATATTCAAATATAAGAAGTCATACTTTTTGTATACACCTTAAACTGTTCTCTTTATAGTAAAAAAAAGGAGAAACAAAATACTATATAATGAACTAACATTTATATATTCTTCCCACTCACTATTAGACATTTGAATGATATTGGTTGTTGGATCATAAATATTGCTTGTCTTTTTAGTTAGTAGAAACTAGACTTGATATTTTTCTTTTATATAATCGTATTGGTTCTTCATCTTCTTTTGTGTAGCTACAAAGTTATGCGTAGTCACCAAGACATCTTTAATTCTATCCCATGATTCTACTTTCAAACTAGTTCTACATCTCCCGTTCAATGATACTTCTTAAATACAAGATTCTAAAAAAAAATTTTAGAACATCTATTTTCCAAATCAGTCTGACACTAGTTTGTTCCATAACTAAAATATAAAATTCTAATTTCATTATTAAATATAAAATTAATAAAAAAAGTAAAAATAAGAGGCTCTTACTGAAAAAAGAGGATGAGAACATCACTGATTTAGAATTATAATTATCATATAGGATGACATGCTACATAATCGTTATGATACATAGTTTTTTAAATTAACATGATTTTTTTTTAACTTGATTGCCCTACATCTACGACAGCAAGGCTAACAATCCATTTGTTAACTTGAAGAAAAAGTATAATGGGATATTCTGGTAAGAAGAGATCATTCCATTTTTCCATGAATTAACTGTAAAGGCAAAAACTTTAATTTCTATCATATTTTCTAGAGTCAAACCATATGCACATGACACTGATGTAATAGCAGAGATGAAGTTAGGGATTGGAGCAATAAAGAATGGCACATCTATGAATATGGGGCAACTTAATTTAAAGGGAATTAAAAATATAGTCAATGGAAAGTCCAAAATCCTATTCTTGCAATCATTGATCATTAAATAATATTATGATGTTGGGGTACCAAAGCACGAAAATGATATTGATAGGGAGACAATAAGAGCAGTGATACATTAGAGAAAAATGGGATTCAAGAAACAAAAATACAAAAATGGCATACATTAAAGGGCAGTGCATATCTCCTGTTTACAAGAAATATAATAACTTTGAATTACCTATTCTTTAAATCTTAATATTCTATTATTTAACTACAAATTTTATAATTAAAACAAAAAATTGCAAGCAGAAATTTAGAGTTCTTGAGCAGCAAATAGTTATTACACAAATTGATAACTAAAGTATTTATAAAAAATTTAGGTGAATCATACCCAAAAAAGAAGGAAAGCAATGTGAAGAGGAAGAGAGAGAGAGAATTGTGAAGAGAGGCAGAGAGAATAACGTGAAGAGGGAGGGTGAAGAGCAGCGTATATATAGAGAAAAATAACGAAGTAAGAGTTTTGAGGGAATAAATTACATTTTAAAAAGAGTCTAAATATTTCATATCTGTCTAATTCAGATATTTTTAGATACATTAAGAGGATTTTTAAAAAATAAATGCACTTAATGGACTGAAGTCTGAACCATTCAAATTAGACCTCCATTTAGTGTAAACAAATGAGGCCTTAAATCCTTAGAAAGACATTTAACGGTGGAATTATTTTGGAAAAAATTCATGGGTGTTTTTAATACGACGTAGAGTTGATCTAAAATATAAATTAAATATTTTTAATATGAATTTCGTAAATTAGATTATGAATTTTGATGGTTAGGAATCTTGAATTCCGTAAAGATGAGACCTTTAGCATAAAAACTCCATTAATGGAGATTGGTTAAGCTTGTAAGAACTAGTTAATGGTTAATTGACCTTGGAGATTGATATAAACCTTCAATTAAGGCTAGAATTAGTGGGCTTGAAGAATAATTATTTAATTACTCTTATTATTGCTTGATTTTTAGATGATTGATTATTCCAAGACATGAAGTAAAGAAAAGAGCATTATTATTGCACATTGCTTCTTCCAAAGCTTGTCATCTAGGTAGGCTAGGTTAATGAGAAGAAGACTGTGTTATTTTATATATTTTCATAATTTAGAATTGATGTGAGAAAGCATGTCTAGGCCTTTGGTCATGGAGTTGAGGTCGATAAAGACATAAGAACTTTACTTTAATCCCAAAAGTTATATTATTGATTGATTATGTGATATTTATGATATTATGTGTTATATGCCCGAAAGGAGATTGTTATAAATATATATGTGAACATGATATGTTCTAGTGATGAACCTAGTTGAGTTGTAATGGTATTAAGTTATATGTATTGTACAATAATATGACGAGGAGAATTATGCGAAGATCGAATATTGATGAGCATAGTAATATCTAAGGGATAAATGACTTGAATTAGTATGATGATTGTATTATATGAAAAGAGGTAGAAGATAACGGTACACTTGAATGTGATAGTTATAGGGGTGATGTTAGAACCCAAGAAAGTAGTGGTATTTATAATAATTAATGAGTAATTAAGACTCCAATAGTGACTTGTATGCTTAAGTATTAAAATCTAATTTATTTTATGATATTCTTGTTTTGGTATTGATAAAATTACTAGATCTATTGAATGCCTATGAGAGGCTAAATTGGTGATAATGATGGTTTATTGAATTGTGCCTATGAGAGATTTATTTGATAATAATAACTTCTTAAAGTAATGTTATGAATGACTTGTTGATAATCGTGATGAATTACTGAAATAATATCCATGAGAGGGTCAAAATATTAATAAATGAAAGAACTTGATTGAATTGTCTTATGATTTAAGTGCACTTATAAATTTAGTAAGTCATATTGTATCTTGAGAGATAGTATGAATTTGATAAAATATATATAATATAGTTATGGAGGATCGGGTACAACACCAGTATGGATATGAATATCAATATTACTTACTTATGGAGGATCGGGTACCATGTCGATACGAATATGAATATTCATATTACTTATTTATGGAGGATCAGGTACCACGTCGGTACGGTACATGGACTTAGATTGTCCCTTGCAGATCATGACTAGTTGGGAAAAAATAAGTCCTTTAGCATGTGTGAACATATTAATACTGATTTTTAAAGGTCGTGTGGTTTAACAAGATGATAATAAGCAAATGGTTTTCTAATTGCGAGGTTTAGAAAGACAAAATTGTTACTTATGGAAAGATTATTTGTAGCAATGTGGTCGACGTTAATTTTTGATATTGCTACTGTATCGTTTTCTCAAGTAATGTGACCGATGTTAAATTCTGGTATTGTTATGAGATGTGAATGGATCGGATGCCTCAATTCCAGCGATGGTTTCATTAGATACCTTATAACTAGAATCCCTCTTTTTTTGCGATCCAGTTCCTTCACCAACGTGAACCCCAGTTAGATTCAGGCATGCTACACTTTTTAGTTATTGGGAGAACCCAAGTACTCTCTTTCGAATTCAGTAAAAAACTCTCAGAGATCTTTTTTCTTTTGAGAAGATACAGGAGTGAAATAATCAACCCAGAGTCTGACTACAATGACCGAATTGATTATATTCACGCATAAGGATACTAGATTACGTAGTAGAAAAGATTAGAAGAACCACACCCCAAAATATATCTATTAAGGTATGAGAGTCCAAGTCTATAAATAACCCACACCAATACTTTGTAGTATCGAGTGGGACGTTGTAATGGATTATAACAAACTACCACGCTCCGTATCCGTTTTCCTCGATGGCTCCACTTTGGGTAGCTTTCACTCTACTTATGTAGGTAGCTCTTTCCTAGATAACCCTTTTTGAGTCAAGTGCCTAGGTACCTCGATGTTTGTGCGCTAAACATTGCTAGTCCCAGCTGAATACTGCCATACCGGTGTCACCATCCCAGGCACGGTGGGTACGAAGGGTGATGGGTATCTACAACAACAACAACAACGACAAGAACAACAAGAGCAACAACAACAACAACAATGACAACAACAACAAGAACAAGAATAAGAACAATAACAACAACAACAACAACAATGAAAACAACAACAACAACAACAATAATAATAAAAAGATTGATAATGAAGTGATCCAAAGTGATTGATCCAATAAAGAATTCAGAAGAAATGATTCCAAAGTTTTAATAATTGAATTAATCCTTTTCAATAGTATGTATGAGGTTTGTTAATGAAACTTGAGTTCTCTAGTGTGTGTTACTGAGATATGAGTTGGCTTGTATTTCCTACTTGATTGTATCCTTGAGATTATGTTACGATCCAGACTAACAGACCGTGCGGGCACCTACGCTATTCTAAGTAATTAGGAGAACCCTTATTACCCAACTAAAAATATGTGGAAGACTTCTATTTTTAAGAAAATACTGGATTAAATATAATAAAGTAAATTAAATACTAATAAATATTTTTTTTCAAAAACTTCTTACAAATGTCCTTTACTATCCCAAGACATGGCCAAACATGTACAAGAGCTATCTATTATATCATAGACTGATAATAAAATAAATAACACAGGGACTCTAATATCTACTAGGAAGAAAGTGCAGGAGTTAGTGCTGAATATCGTCATCCATCTAGTAACTGCAAACTAACATGCATTCAGTCTACTTCCTAAGAAGGAATGTAGAAGAGTAAGGTTAATACAACCACACGTACTGATAGGCATCATCGACTGACCATGTTAGTTCATATAATCATAAAATAGAATTAAGAAAAATAAATCATGACATTTTGAATGAAATATAATTCAACCAAGGCTTTAATAACATTATTACTTTACCTATATAAATTATATCATCCAACTATTCTTCCAACTCCATCAATATTATATTCACTACTAATATACTCTATTCTCATTAATTCATACCATCAACCATAATCTAATGCTAATACATCACTATCTCTCTTTATTTACCTTATCTCTTCCATTACCCACACCTATAGGATAAACCCAATAATCACATACAACTCACACTAAACTCTCAGGCGAACAATCAAACACTCTCTTATAACATTAAGGAATAACAAATAGACATTCAGATAAACTATAATTATGACAAGTATAAATGAAGCAAGTTGACCAATATATAGAAAGTACATACTGAGTTTCACTTTTCCAAGCACATGTCACCTAATTAATCTTAAGAATACAATCAAGTTAGGAATACAAGTCAACTCATATCTCAATAAGACACATTGGAGAACTCAAGTCTCGTTGACAAACCTTATACATACTATTGAAAAAGGATTAATTTAATTATAGAAGTTTGGGATCGTTTCCTTGGGATTATTAATTGGATTCATCACTTTGATCACTTCATTATCAATTTTTATTATTATTATTATTATTATAATTAACATGCTGGCTCATTATCTACTTAATAACCCATACAACCTCTCAAACTCAACACAAATATGTACACACATGTTATCAAACTTATTTTTGTCCAACTAGTCATGACCTGTAGAGGACAATTTAAGTCCATGTACCATACCGGCATGGTACCTGATCCTCCATAAATAGATATTATCAATATTCATATTCATACTAGTGCAGTACCCGATCCTCCATAAATAAGTAATATAATATTTATATCCATACCGATATGATACTCGATCCTCCATAAATAAGTAATATAATATTTCTATCCATAACAACGCGGTACTCGATCCTCCATAAATTTATATCCTTATCGGCGCGGTACCCGATCCTCCATAAATAAGTAATATAATATTTATATCCATACTGGCGTAGTACCTGATCCTCAATAAATAAATATTATCAATATTCATATTCGTACCGGTGCGATACCCGATCCTTCATAAATAATTAATATCAATATTCATATCCATACCAACGTGGTACCCGATCCTCCATAACCATATTATATATTTTTTATTAAATTTACACTATCTTTTGGGATGCAATACGGCATACTAAATTTACAAGTGCACTTGAAATCATAAAGAAATTCGATCAAGTTCTTTCATTTATCAGTATTTTGACCCTCTCACAGGTACTATTTCAATAATTCATCACGATCATCAACAAGCCATTCATGGCATTAATACAAGGAGTTATCATTATCAACAAGCCTCTCAAAGGCACAATTAAATAAATTATCATTATCACCAATTTAGCCTTTCATGGGCATCCAATAGATAAAGTACTTTTATCAATACCAAAACAAAAATATCATAAAAGAAATCACAATCTAACACTTAACCATGAAAGTCACTATTGGAGCATTACTTACTCATTAATTATTAAAATGTCACTACCTTTTTCTATATAATATAACCATTACACTTATTCGAGTCATCTATCCTTTAGATATTACTATTCTCATCAATGCTTGATCCTATCATTATTCTCCTCATAATATTATTGTCCAATACATGCAACTTAATATCATTATAACTCAACTAGGTTTATCACTAGAACAACCAAGAACTATCATATCCATATACTTCCTTTACAACAATCTCTTTGCGGGTACATAGCACATAATATCACAAGTGCCTCATAACTAATCAATAATATAGTTTTCGGAATTAAAGTTAAATTCTTGTGTCTTTATCCACCTCAACTTTATGCCCGTAGGCCTAGAGATTATTCTCCCGTCAATTATAAATTATGAAAATATGAAATAATATAATCTTCTACGCATTAAACCTAGCCTACCTGCACGCCAAGCTTTTGGAAGAAGCAAGATGCAACGAGGATGCTCTTTCCTTTCCTTCATGCCTTGGAATAATCAATCATCTAAAAATCAAGCAATTAAAAGAGTAATTGAATAATTACTCTTCAAACAAATATCTTGAGGATTAAAACCCACTAATTCTACCCTTAATTAAAGATCTATATCATTCTCCAAGTTCAATTAACCATTAAGTATTAATTATCTTTTTCAAGCTTAACCCATATCCATTAATGGAGTTTTTATACTAAAGGTCTCAACTTTATAGAATTTAATATTCCTAACCATCAAAATTCATAATTTAGTTTATGAAATTCATGTTAGAAATCTTTAATTTATAATTTAGAATCAGATCTAGGTCATATTAAAAACACCCATGAGTTTTCTCAAAAAAAATTTCACCATTAAAGGTCTTTCTAAGGATTCTAAGATGTTAAAGGATTAAAAGACAAAGAAAATAATGGAAAAACTTACCTCAACGAAGAAATTTTACCTTAAGTTTTGGAACATCACCTATATAGGGCTGGGGAATGAAATTTGGGGGTTTTAGATAAAAAATATAGCTGAAGTTGATTTAAATACAATCAAAATTTTTGCTATAGAGAAATCCCATTTTAACCTTAACTGTGCTTAGTAAAACGGTCATAACTTTTTATTCCGAATTTAGATTGTAGAATAGTTTGTTGCTTTGGAAAGTGAATTCATATATCTTTGATTTGGTAGGTATTCCCCCCACCCCCTCCCCCCCGACTCCTTATATTATATTAGATATGGTCGTTTGAAGTTGTCCTTAATAGAAACCCATATTAAAACTGTATCAGAAAGAAAATTTTATACTTAATTTTGTGTTAAGGATATTGTACGACCTTACTTTATACCTAATGATCTTCCAAACTAAAGTATTGATATTAAATACACATGAATAATTAAATTAATTGGTCTTGAGTCTATCTAAACACGTTAAAAGAATTAAATCTTAGCTGAAAAACTTGAGATAAAATAATAAATAAAATGATGGCTATTTTGGGCTTAAGTTAATATTGAGGAATGAAAAATAAAATTTTTCATCAACTTATCATGAATAATTTAGTAATGATGAAATGGGTTGTTACAGATTGATTGTGTGGCATGTACTTGAAAAAGTGAAACTATGTACTTACTTTCTATATGTTGGTCGACTTGCTTCATTTAAACTTGTAGTAATCTTATCTTACCTAATTGACTAGTTATTATTCTTTAATATTATAAAAAAATAATTGGTTATTTGTCCGAGAGTTTAATGTGGCTTGTCTATAATTATTGAATTATTTCTGTGAATATGAGCAATGGAAGAGATAAGGTGAATAAAAGAGGGATAGTGATGTATTAGTATAGGATTGTGGTTCATGGTGTAAATTAATGAGGCTAGAGCATGTTATTAGTGAATATAACATTGATGGAGTTAGAAGAATAGTTGGATGATGTAACTTATATAGATAACGTAATAATGTTGTTAAAATCGGAGTTAGATTATATTTCTATTAAGATATCATGATTTTTTTCCTTTAATTCTATTTTATGATTATGTGGATAAACACTGCTCGACCGATGATGCCTACCGGTATGTGTGTTTGTACCGATCCTACTCTTCTATATCTCTTTTTGGTGTGTAGATTAGATGTAGGTTGGCTTCACCATTACTAAATGGATGGCGATATTCAATACCAACTTGTGCACCACATTCTTGGCAAAAATAGAGTCTCTTTGTTAATTATTTTAGTGTCAGCATATTCTATAATAGGTAGCTTTTATACATGTCTGACCAGGTCTTGAAGTAGTAAACAATAGTTATAAGTTGTTTCTGAAAAGTTTATTTGTTGGTATTTAATTTTCTTTATTATATGTAATTCAGTATTTTCTTAAAAATAAGTCTTCTGCATATTTTTTATAAGGTAAAAAGGGGTCTCTTAGCTACTTAGGATACTATAGGTGCCCGCATGTTCTGTTAGTTCGGGTCGTGACAGTCTCAAATTTACATAATTTTGCCCAAAAATATTTTTTTAAAACATATTTTGAGGCTAAGGAGGGAAAATTTGGGGTGATTTCCATCAGATTTTCATTATTCGACTTTGTTAAGGTAAGTATTTCATCTCCATTAAGTAGTATTTAATAATTAATCCTTAAAATTATTAAATTACGAAGTTCAGAGAGAAGTTTAGGGCTCATTTTATTTATGTTCTAGTGCAAGAGAGAAAATTAAGTAATAATTTACAAGGTTTTGATTATTAAAAGTTAATTTACCCTTGCAGTTCATTAATTCACCCTTGCAGTTCATTAATTCACTAATTTATTCATAAAATCGATAGTTTTAGGTGAATTATGGTAGAAAATCCCTAGAACGGGAAGAGAATGATCCTGAATTTAACCTTAGAAGTTGGATTTGAGTTATAATTCCCAATATGGTAGGTTATTTTATTAATTATGTTTTTATATGCATGTTCTAAACCAAGTGTAAGTGGAAACTGCATGAAAGGGAAAAGCTCTCACTTAGAGGAGTTGTGCAAGCTTGGTTCAAGGTAGATGATAGTATTGTAGTTTAACCAATTTGTGCTTTATGTGCATGTTAACTACTTTGTAATGTGGTTCGTTAATGCATGTTATTTGGTGTAGTCAATGCAAATGATCTTACGTTATTATATGATTTTATCCCATCTTATGGATTCTTTGGTAATTGGAACGTTCTCACGGGTTATTGATGAAATAAGATTGGCAGCCATTTATGTCTGATATTTTAATACATAAACAAAATTTCCCCTTTGTAGGACATGATTAGAGAGTGACACTATTCCTCTAGTTGCTTAGAGTATAATTATGTCTTCTGATGATCAAAAGATCTTTGAAAGGTTTATTCATTTGGGTCCGCAAAGTTCAACGATGTTATTGACAAGGATAACGATGAGTTTTTGGTTGATTAGAAGGAGAAGTTACATAATCCTGAATCCCTTGAGTCCCATAGAGTTACTAATGCTACCTATCAGTTGACAGATATGGCTAGGGATTGGTGGAGGTCATTTGGTAGTTGTAGACCTTTGGATTCTCCTGCTATGTCTGAGAGATCAAATGTGTGGTGATTTTGATCATTTGGAGTAGGGCTCTATGACTATTGATGAGTATGAGGCTCATTTTCACACTTTATCTAGGTATTCAGCTGCAAACATCTCCACCAAGTCTGAGAGGATTTGAAAAATTGTGAAGGAGTTAGATGGTATATATCAGTTGGTTAACTCAAATGGTAGTTTCAGGTGATCCTTTCTAGAGTATTATTAGGCATGACAAGATGATAGTTTATTATCTAATCTACTCAGAAAACACTGAGAAGGTGCATTGTCATGGTGAGTTTAGTGGACACATCTCTTAAGACAGAGGTTTATTGAGTATAGGTTTATGTGGTTATCATGGTAGGCTGGTTCAGGTAGCCTTACAAGGATCAAGTGGTATAATTGTAGGTAGCTCGACATCAGACCAAGGTAGTTATTCTAGTTTAACCACACCTTCTCATTTGAGTCAGGTCGTAGAGGATGTTTTGTATGTGATGAGTTTGGCCATATGGATAAGGATTGCCTGTGATATGTTTTCATTTATACTTATATATCCACAATGTGAAGTGGTTCATAAGTGGTAGAGGTGCTGCTAGAGGTGATCGTAGTGGTGGTTGTGGGGTTACTCAGTCTGAGAGTGCTATACCTACTAGAATCAAAACTGAATCCTCTGATTCTATTATTATAGGTATCCTGTAGGTTTTCTATAGATCTACTTCTATGTTATTTGACCCGAGATCATTTTTTTTATGTGTCTACATATTTTTCTTCTGGTTTTGATATTGTGTGTGAAGCTCTTGCTATGACTCTTCATGTTTCTAACTCCGTAGGAGATTCTTTAGTGGTGGATCGAGTGTACTAATCTTGTGTGGTTACCTTTGCGGGCCGTGAAACTTGGGTAGATTTTATTGTTCTAGACATGGTTCATTTTGATGTTATCTTGGTTATAGATTGGTCAGCTCCTTATCATGCTATTTTAGACTGTTATGACAAGACCGTGACCTTAGATTTTCTGGGAATGTTGAGGTTACCTTGAAATGATACGCTTAATTCGGAAACAAAGGGTGTTATATATATTTTTTGCGTGCTCGTTGCCTGATACAGAGAGGGTGCTTGTCTTAGTTAGCTCATATCCATGATACTTGTGTTTCCTCACCACCTTCTATGAATTCTATTTTAGTTACTCATAAGTGTGGATGTATTTCTTATGAATTTTCCTGGTATGCCTCTGAATCATGAGATTAATTTTGCTATTAATGTGGAGTCGAGCACCAAACCCATTTTTTCCTTCCTAAAAGATGGCTTTAGTGGAGTTGAAGGAGTTGAAGAAGCAGTTGCGGGATTTGTTGCGTAAGGATTTATTAGACCTAGTGTTCATTGAGGTGCGGTTGTCTTATTTGTGAAGAAAAAGAATGACTTTATGTGTATTTTTATTGATTGATTACAGACAATTGATCAAAGTGATGGTTAAGAACAAGTGGCATCTTCCTCACATTAATGATCTAGTTGACCAGTTTCAGGGAGCCTTGGTGTTTTTCAAGTTTGATTTGACATTCAGGTATCACCAGTTGAAGATTAGAGCTTTGGATATACCGAAGATGGATTTTTGGACTCGATACGATCATTGGGAGTTCTTGGTTATGCCTTTAGGATTAACCAATGCCTAGAAACATTCTCGGAGTTGATAAACTTGGTGTTTTGATCGTATCTTGACTCCTTTGTGATTGTATTTATAGATGAAATCTTAATTTATTCCAAGAGTGAGGCCAGCCATGTAAAGCATTTAGGGATTGTTTTTCAAAAGTTGCGTGATGAAAAGTTGAATGCTAAGTTTTCTAAGTGTGAGTTTTGGTTGGATTCTATTTCTTCCTTGGGTCATGTGATGACTATGATGGTATTATGGATGATCCGATAAAGATAAGAGGGATTCGTAATTGGACTAAACTTACTTCTCTTATCCGAATTTAGAGTCTTTTTGGTTTGGAGGGTTATTATTAGCATTTTACAGAGGATTTCTCATCTATTGTGTCTCCTTTGACCATGTTGACTTAAAAAAAAGGTGGTTTCCTAGTGGTTGGATCAGTGTGGGAAGAGATTCCAAATGGTCAAAGAGTTGTTGACTTCGACTCCTTTCTAAACTTTGCTAAAGACGTGTGTGGTTTTACCATGTTTGTGATATTTTTGGTGTTGGTTTTGGTGCGGTGTTAATGTAGGGGGTAAGGTGATTGCTTATGCCTCCCGTCAATTGAAGCCTCATGAAAGAAATTACCCTACCTATGATTTGGTGTTGACAACCTTAGTGTTTCTATTGAAGTTGTAGCGTCATTACTTAGTCCTTAAGTTTTGATACAGGAAAAATGGCCATTTTATGTTTTGATGACATCTTTGGAGGCCAACACGTAGAGGCTCAAGACTTGGCCACCTCGAGTATATGAGAACATGCATGGAGGACCCGTTTTGAGCCTACCATTGAGCCTACCATACATCAAGGCCGAGAGTGGAAAATTTCTTAGAGCATTGAAGATGTGAGGACTCGCAACTTTGGACCCTTAATGGCTCACGATTTTAGAGTCATCTTCATTAATGACATTTTGGTTACTTCACTTTGCCCAAAATGCACTCCATTGCCACCCCTATCATTAAGAGTAGTGTAGTCATTTTGTCTCCTTTTGCAATATACTATAAATAGGACATTTTAGGTCTTCTCTTGATAGTTGTTTAATGAAAAAAATATGAGAAATTGAAAATCCTCTCTTTAAATTAGACTACCTGTAGACACCTAATGTTGTTCCTCCCAAAGACCCAAGTTATTTATTTTTACCCCTATCTTACTGTGTGCCCTCACCCGTGTGATTATGTCCCACAAAAATACAAAAAAACAAAAATTCAATAAATCCCTAACCTTATCCTTATAAAATTTATCCCAACCACCTACCCCACCCCCCATTCACATCACAACAAAACTCACCCTCATAATTCTCACCCTCACGCACTGCACACACATACATCTCTCAATTCTCATGTACACCTCACACAATCACTCATCCTCACCGAAGAGCACACAATTCATAATTCATGGGGGAAATTGACATACATACACATCACAGTAATAGGGAAAGGGGGAGACCAGTAGAAAGGAAAAGGGCTCCCTTATTCTAGTCTCTTCCTCACATCTATACGCACAATCACAGACAACAAAAGGGGCTCTCTATTTTTTTCTTTTCGGATTGATAAGGGAAGATTCTCAATTGACAAGGGTTATCTTCTTCGTCCCTTTACTTTTCTTTAGTCAAATAGACAATTACCATATTCACACCTCATCGAAAAATCTCACGCGTACCCACCTACCAACCGTGGATAGAAAATGGGATTGAATAGTGAGAAGAATGGAATCGATCAATCGAGGAAATTGAGCAGCAACAGCGGAATTCGGTGGATTTTGGATTATTTCGGTCTTTTATCGCTGGAAAAACATCACAATCATCGGAAATTGAGCAATTTTCTCCATCTCCTTTTCTGTTTGGGCTCACCGGAGCTCTGTTAAAGACGTGACTACTCGACCCAGCAACCCTTTTCGTCTTTTTCGTGAAACAACCCAACCCCATTCGAGATTTCAAACCCGATTAAGCTTCTCTTTGAAATTGGTAATTCAGGCTTCGGGTTGAAGTTCGCCTGTTGATGTTGGTCTTGTCAGTTTGTTGAGGTTCGTATTAAGGTTTATTCGAGTTGTGAGTTTGAGGTCGAGGACAGTTGATTTGAGTTTATTCGAGGTTCATTGGTTCCCAAGGCTTCTGTCGCTGTCCAAATCAATTCAAGTTGATTGAATAAAAGGAACATTAAGGTCCAATTCTATTTTTTCTCCCTCTAATTTACGTAATTGTGAATGATTCGTGTGCTTGACATGTTCGAATATTTATACTGCGTATGTATTTGGTATTGGTTTCTATTTTTAAAAAGTTAAATTGATAATTGAATGAACTGAGATTTGAATAATTGAATGTGCCATTGTTGAAATTGGTTATTTCGGGGTGAGAATCAAAAATTGATAAAAAAGGGTCAATTTGGATTAATGTTGGTTTCGTTGTTTTTTTGTTTAATGCAGAAATAATATCGAGTTTGCCAATCTTGTAGTGTCATGTTAGATCGAAGCAAAAATAGGAAAACGTTAGGGGTAGGAAAATTTAGGGATTATGGTTTGTTGAATATTTGAACTGTGTGATTGAATGGTTTTTGACTTTATCGCTTTAGGATCATTTGTAACATTTGGACGGGGAATGCCCCGAAGTACTTGTATTATTTTATCTAGGGAATGTCCCAAATTATTTTGTACTCGGAGGACGTTCGTGATGAAGGCCCGAGACATCGAGTAAGACAATGGAGCTTAGTCTAGGATTAGTTTAGAATAGGATTTACATTTTCGTATTTTTCTATCTTCGGACTGTATAACTCGGATTGGACACTATATTTTTGATTCGTTTTATTTTTTTTGTTTGATTGTTTTACGTGTTTTTGTGTGGTTTGTACATTCGTAGTGTAAAATTAGCCGATATACTCCACCAAGTGACCGTGGTCGAACCACGGGATCGAGCGGTTCCTAACACCTTTCCCTTGATCAACAGAATTTCTTAGCCGGAATCTCTATTCGCGGATTAGTTTTAGAGTCAAAATCATTTTAAAAAGCATTTCCAAAGGTAACTTGGAACACTCGATTTATGCCAAGTGGCGACTCTGAGTTTTGAATATAAAAGTCCTTTTAAAAATTTTTTTTCTTCTTTTGTCACTCAATAATAGAAACCCTTTCGAAACATAAAATCAATCTTTCACGTTAAAAAAGGGGTGTGACAGCTCTGGTGACTCTGCTGGAGACTTTTCAGAATTCGAGCTTATTTTTTGGAGTTGTATTGGCTTCCTTTGACATTATGAGTGTATAAACATTATTTGTGTTATAGTTTGTGTTTATTTTATTATTGTTGAGTGCTTACGTGCTATGTGTTTACAATTTTCTCTTGTGTGTTACCGCTTTATATCTGGCATCATGTGCATAACCCGAGTCAATTCTTTCTGCAACAAGTCCTGGAGTGCACGTCGTGCACACAAACTCTACTTGAGTCACCCTTATTTTAGGAGGGGGAGCCGTCGGACGTATGAAGTGGGTGGAAAGCAAAGCAGCTACTATAGATCATATGCTCCCCCGAAAGGTCTTGTTAGTAAACCCCAACGTAGGTCAGCCTTTAGGTCATGTTTATCTGCATCATATTGAGACCTAGCGGGACTCACTTGGTCCTTTGTAGGAGACTCACCTCTGAAGCATCCCTACATGCTAAATGTTGAATCTTTGAGGGTAACGTGGTCATTTGATAAACCGATTAGGGGAAAGCATGTGTTAGAAGTAAAGTGTGTAGACAAGAAAGTGTTGAAAAAAAGAGAAAAAGAAAAGTGAGTCAAAAAGAAAAAAAAGAGAGTTTCGTAAGTTTTTAGAGTTCTTTATGGCTTTTGATTTTTTTTCTTCACAATTCAAAAATTCAAAAAGATTTTTTACCTTTCGCACTCATTTTCTCAAAAATATCAAAAAGATTTTCCTTTTGTTCCTTTACCATGCATTCATAATTCGAAAATTTCAAAAGGATTTTTTCAAATAGGAGTTTTTTATAAAAGGAAAATTCAAAAAAAAGATGACAGAAGTTTTGTATATTTCATATTGAAAATATCATGGTTGTTGGTGTCATTTTTGTATGAATTGTCAAATTAAAAATCCAAGAAGATTTTATTTTCATCGAGTACTCGTGTCTCTCAAGTCAAGGTTTTCTTTGTTATTTAATCATTAATTGTCCAATCTGGATGAACTATGCACCTCTGATTCTCCTCTTTCGGGATGTGAAATACGTAGGCAACCTATAGTTGGTTCAGGGATCTTATTTAAAAAATCCAAATTTTTTTTTCTTCACTCTTCATTTAGAGTAGGTATTTCATAGATGTTTTGAAAAGAAGAATACAAAAAAAAAAAAGATTTTCCTCAATAGTCGTAGGTTTCATTTTTGGTTGATCTTATTTTAAAAATCTAAAAATATTTTTTTTTCACTCTTCATTTAGAGCAGGTGTCATATGCCTCAATAAAAGAAAACTACAAAAGATTTTCCTTTAATAGTTTCAAGTTTTATTTACGTATGAATGCAAAATTGAAAATCCAAAAGATTTTTCTTTGGTAATCATAAGTTTCGTTTTGCATAGGGAGTTTAAACCTAAAAAATGCAAAAAAAAAATTTCATCAATTCTTTTGATAATTGATTGTTTTCTTTTTCTTCTTAAAGTTTCAAGAAAAAAAGAAGAAAAAAGAGAGGCAAAAGAGTTTGGTTGGCCATTTTGGCAAAACTTCACGAACTATGCACACCTGATTCTCCTCCTTCGGGGGTAGATACGTAGGCACCCTTCTTAGGTTCGGTGATCTTTTCTAAAAGAAAAAAGATTTTGAAGAAAAAAATGTTGAACTCTAACATATTTGTTGCCTCTTGTTCAGTTAGTTTAAGGTGGTTGGTTTGTGGCTTCCTGGCTGGTCCTCCATATCACACCAAATTCAAGGAAGGGTTAGTTGTGTCCAACAAGGATATAGAGAGTGGCATCATGGATGAAACAAAGAGTCAGGAAATTGAGAGTTTAAAGGAAGAGAATTTGAGACTGAGCAAACAAATGATGAAAATGTACCGAGCTTGGGCCAGTGGGCTGCCTCCATCTCAGTTCCCCACTTTTGACCCTGCAAATACCTTGAGTCTTCCACCAAAATCGCAAAGTCAGTTTCCTACTATGGTTGATACACCACAGCATGCCTCATAATCTATTCCACGTCAAATGCACCTCAATACTTCCGCCACTCTTTCCTTAGCTCCTCAGTATAAGTCTACCGATTCACATCACCACATATTATTTGTGCTTTTATTGCTTTACCTTCTACTAATGCTTCCACTTTGGCTATCAATCCAATGATTTTGCTTCCCCAGTCCACTAGTGAATCCACGTTCAATACTTGTGATGATCATTGTTATACTCTTGAGCCTACAGTTAAGTTAAGTGGACCGCCAAAATTTCTTACTAAGAAGCCTAGAATGCTAGAAGACCCAGAGAAAATGGTTAGGAAAGTTAAGAGTGTAGAAAATGATATGAAAAGTTCCTTGGGACTTGTAGGCTATGAAGATGTTTCATATAAAAACTGGGGCATGTTTTCAAGTGTTAACCTTCCTCCAAGCTTTGAGACATGAAAATTTGAGGAGCTTGGTGGACAAAATAATTCTGTGAAACATTTGGAATGATATTGCAATCATTCAAGGGAAACTGAAGGAAAGAAGAAGGAAAATGCATCTGTTATCGTGCCTGGGCCAAAGCAGAGTTTGAGAGGTCCAACTCACCAATACTGTCAGCCTCAATCCCAAGCTTACATATCAAATCCACTTATTCATCTGCAACAAGGTTCCTCTTTTCAAAATCCAAGGAGTTCTATTCCACTTCCTCAATATCCTTTGAACAATACACAATTGTGTACCCATCCATCTTCTTATCTATAATGGCATGCACCTGTCCCTCAATATCATCCTCGACCCCCACAAATTTACCAAGAAACCTCTAAATTCAAGTTTCATCTGAGGCCAAAGTTTGCAAAGAGGAGAAAGGAAAAGGATAATTTCACTCCTATTGGAGAATTCTATGCCAGTTTGTTCCAGAGATTGAGAAATAGGGGCATGATTACTCCTCTCCTTGGGTATATACCTGACCCAAATTCAAGAAATTTTGATCCAAATGTATGGTGCGCATATCATTCTAATGTTCATGGTTATAGTACTGAAGATTGTCGTACTTTGAAAAGAGAAATAGAAAAGATGATTCAAGATAAATTGATTGTGGTGCAAAGCATTGGCCCCTCGACCATCCCACAAAGTTCCTCACCAGCACGCGGTACTGCACAATATGTAGGAGGCAATGAGTTAAGATGCTGATCCAGAACTTATTTGTTGAAGGAAATATGTCTGACAGTGGTGGAAGCTCTAGTCATGCTAATATGCAAATCAGTGGCTAATATGTCAGGCTGAGAAATTGAAAAGTCACCCCTCTCCCTACTAGGAAGAGGTCTAGTAGTTTGTTTTGTTTTCTTTTCTGCTATTCGAATTATTTCTGGGTGATAGTTCGGGATCTATCTTGTTTTGTCCCTTTTGTCATTTATGGTCAAACCTTTTCTATCTTTTATTTCAACTAAATAGAGTGTCCTTTTTTCCTTTGTGTTTAAATATATGTTATTTGTTTGTTTTCTTTACATAGTACATTTTATGTTGGCTTTAGTGATATGATATGCTGGTGGAATTCTTCACTAGATCTTAAAATCCAATTTGAGCATGAACTTTGAATCAGAGGGATAAATTTAGAAAAAACATGTGAGAAATAGGTAGGTGTTAAGACATTTGGTGACCATGTTGAAACCTTCTTTCAAAATTAAGGCAATTGTTTTGAGAATCACCAGAATAACTTGGTCATCCATTGTAAGGCATGCCTCAATTGATAAACAGTGGATGCGTTATCCTATATCAAGAGGAACAGAAAGAAAATCAGGTCCACAAAATCATGAGTCATTCAATGTAAGAAATGTACAACAAAAGTGGAGTTGTATACTAGAAAAGCACAGAAGAAGTAGTGACGCACAGACTCAGTCAAAGTTAATGCTGTAAAAAATGTCGCACATGATCTTTATCTCTAACTTTGATATTGCATATTATGTTCTTGAATTGTCAAAGATTGATATGACGAAGGCATTTCATCCTGTTATCCAAACATTGTATCATCCTTTGTTTATCCCATTTGAGCCTTAGTTTTATTTTCTTTCATACACCTCTTTTGGAATCAATATAGAGTCAAAAAAGCTCAAAAGAAAAGGTGTCGAGCAAAATAGTAGAGTTAGAAAAATTTCAAAAAAAAAGACAAAAAGAAGAGCGTCAAGAAAAATAAAGTCAGAAAAGTTCCAAGAGAAAAAAAATCAACAAAAGAAAAAAAATCAAAATCAAGCAAAAGAACAAGCTGCCAGAACTACGCATGACCTGATTCTCATCTCTCGGGGGTGAGATACGTAGGCTGCCCTACTAAGGGCTTGGTCCAACCAAATAAACAATTTAGAGTCACCCAGTCAAAAGAAAATGGGACATGAGTTAATCCTCTTTATTTGAGTCGATTCCAAAAGTTGTAAGTCCTACCCCACTTCAAGTGTCATTTGGGCCACATGCTATCCTTTCTTTCTAACCTATTTAAAAGCCAAGTTACAACCAAAAAAAGATCTTCAGATCAATCTTTGAGAATGTTAAGAATAAGAATGAACTGAATGTGATGACGCATTTTGGGAACTACTTGTCTTTCTTAGTAATAAGAATCAGGAGAGAAATAAATAATGAGAGAGTCTTATTGGTGAAAACCCTCACGGGCACCGTAAGATGATGGTAAGTTGAGAGAAATAAAAATGAGAGAGTCTTATTGGTGAAAACCCTCACAGGCACCATAAGATGATTGTGAGTTGAGAGAAATGAAAATAAGAGAGTCTCAATGGTGAAAAAACCCTCACAGACACCATAAGGAAATGGTGAACTGAAAAAAAATGAGAGAGGCTTGTTGTTAAAATCCCTACAAGGTGTCACTAGCTGAATGAGGTCTTCAATGCAATTGACCTAATGAAGAAACTCATTTTCAAGGCCATTAACTCAAAAACAATTGGTGAAAGTATGGATGGAAAGATCAGGCTTAATCCAAAATGGATGACATAATCATTAGAGTTGACTATCATCTTCAGATAAATATTTACTTATTTGTTTCAAATGGGGACATTCATTGTCTTTTCTTTATTTTCTTATTTTTATTTTCTTTAGGCAGTTATCCAAATAAAAATCATTATCGTTATTTTTCTCTTATCTTTGAGTCTAGTTCGTGTCAAAACAAGTGAGAAAAAAGATTTCAAAACTGGCTACTAGCTTTTTTAATTATACAAAGCAAGATAGACGGCCAGCACCTGAAAGAAACAAGATTCCAAGTCAGAACAAGGGGTGCAAAGGTTGTTGTCAACAGAAAATTTAGGGAAATTCAGGGAAATACCAAGGTTCAAAGGGATTGTCTGAGAAACATAGCAAAGCATAGATACTATATTTATTTCAGAGCCATTTTTAATCATCTGAGTTTGAGTCAATGAAGCAACAAGTCAATGACATATGCTAAGGGTTGGAATCAAGATCAAATGTGACCAGCACAAGAGCGATCATCGTGAAAGCTAAAGCCGCAAACCAGCCACCACGTTTTATACTCATAAGTTTTCTTTGATGAAATAGGAAACATATTAACTTCAAAGCAGGTACTTCAGAGAATAAATATCAAGGGCTGCAATGCCTCACTTTTACAAATGCAGGAAGCAATGTTTCTGCACAGGTTTGATAATCAAATCATGGTAAAAAATCATCATCTTATACCCTTCAGAGACACACTTTCTTATCCAGGGATTTCAGTTTTCATTTGCTAGTTGATACACTTCTTAAATTGAACCTTCACTCCTAGGAGACGTATCTTTTAGTTGAGTCATTCCCCTGATTCCTATAAGACATACCTTTTAGTCGAGTCATTCCCCCTTGACCCCTAGAAGATGTACCTTTTAGTCGAGTCGCTCCTTTGATTCCTATAAGACATATCTTTTAGTCGAGTCATTTCTCTTGACCCCTAGAAGACGTACCTTTTAGTCAAGTCATTCCCCTTGACCCCTAGAAGACGTACCTTTTAGTCAAGTTGTTCCTTTAATTACTATAAGACATGCCTTTTAGTCGAGTCATTTCCCCTTGACCCCTAGAAGACATACCTTTTAGTCGAGTCATTCCCCTTTGACCCCTAGAAGACGTACCTTTTAGTCGAGTCGCTCCTTTTATTCCTATAAGATGTATCTTTTAGTCGAGTCATTTCCCTTGACCCCTAGAAGATGTACCTTTTATTCGAGTCATTTTCCTTTGATTCCTATAAGACGTACCTTTTAGTTGAGTCATTCCCCTTGATTCCTATAAGACGTACCTTTTAGTCGAGTCATTCCTCCTTGACCCCTAGAAGACGTACTTTTTAGTCGAGTTGCTCCTTTGATTCCTATAAGACGTACCTTTTAGTCTAGTCATTTCCCTTGACCCTAGAAGATGTACCTTTTAGTCGAGTCATTTTCCTTTGATTCCTATAAGACGTACCTTTTAGTCGAGTCATTCCCCTTGATTCCTATAAGACGTACCTTTTAGTCGAGTCATTTCCTTTGATTCCTATGTGACGTACCTTTTAGTCGAATCATTCTCCTTGAACCTTAGAAGACGTACTTTTTAGCTGAGTCATCCCCCTTGATTCCTATAAGATGTACCTTTTAGTCGAGTCATTCCCCTTGACCCCTAGAAGACGTACTTTTTAGTCAAGTCATCCCCTTTGACCCCTAGAATATGTACCTTTTAGTCGATTCATTTCCCTTGACCCATAGAAGATGTACCTTTTATTTGAGTCATTCCCCTTGATTCCTATAATGATGTGACTTTCACAAAAGTCCTTTGATGATAAATTGGGGAAAAATTTAATTCTTGTGTTTGGAAATTCACATTCCTAGCATATGAAATCTGTTGATAATAATATTGGTCTGGGATAATTTTCTTTCTAGTTTTGATGTGATTTCAGGAGCCCTCCTGAAGAACAGGACGAATAAAATGACAGTCAAGAAACAAAGTAAAGAAATTGAAAGACAACATATAGAAATAGCAAGTCAGGAGCCCGCTTGAAGAATAGGGTGATGAAATTGAAAGTCAGGAGCCTGCCTGGAGAATAGGGTGAGGCAAGTAACAAGGTGAAAAAATTGAAAGCCAATCAAAAAATTAAAATGGCAAGTCAGGAGTCTGCCTGAAGAACAGGATGATGAAATGGCAAGTCAGAAGCCCTCCTAAAGAATAGGGTGATTAAATTGCAAGTTAAGAGATCACTTGAAGAACATCGTGATGAAATAGAAAGTCAGGAGCCCACCTGAAGAACAGGATGATGAAATTTCAAGTTAGAAGCCCGCCTGAAGAACAGGGTGATGAAATAGAAAATTACTAGCCTGCCTGTAGAACAGGGTAAAGAAGTGAAAAATCAAGTAACAAAGTGAAGAAGTTGAAAGTCAAGCAATAAGGTAAAAATTTGAAAGTTAACAGATTGAAAAACAACAAGTCAGGAGCCCGCTCGAAGCACAGGACGAATAAATAAAAAGTTAAGCAACAAGGTGAAGCAGTTGAAAACCAGGCGATAAGTGATGAAATTGCAAGTCAAGAGCCCACTTGAATAATAGGGTGATGAAACATAAGTCAGGAGTCCAACAGAAGCTGTATAGATAGGATTTTGTAATTTCATTTATTTTTTAACTTGTAGTTTTTATTTTGATGTAATGACAGAGCCGCTGAATGGAACCTCAATGGAACCTCACTCGACTCTCCAACTCGGTAGAGTCTATTTCCTTCCAATCCTTTGATATGCGTGTCAATTTATTCCTTTATAACTTGTGTAGGTAGGATGTCCTAAGTCAAGATTCGGTTGCTCTTCTTCCTTTTGTTTCTTTCCTTAAATAATGGTCGGGTCAAAATTTGGTCTCGTTGTCTACTTTTTTTATATGAAAACACTTCGTGTTTACATTCAAAGGGGGCATGATGTAGACACCTTATTTTGTCCCTCCCGAAGACCCAAGTTATTTATTTTTACCCCTATCTTACTGTATTCCCTCACCCGTGTGATTATGTCCCACAAAAATACAAAAATAACTAAAATTCAATAAATCCCTAACCTTATCCTAACAAAATTTATCCCAACCACCTACCTCACCCCCCATTCACATCATAACAAGACTCACCCTCACAATTCTTACCCTCACGCACTGTACACACATACATCTCTCAATTCTCATATACACCTCACACAATCACTCATCCTCACCGAAGAGCACACAATTCATAATTCATGGGGGAAATTGACATATATACACATCACAGTAACAGGGAAAGGGGGAGACCAGTAGAAGGAAAAAGGGCTCCCTTATTCTAGTCTCTTCCTCACATCTATACGCACAATCACAGACAACAAAAGGGGCTCTCTATTTTTCTCTTTTCTGATTGACAGGGGAAGATTCTCAATTGACAAGGGTTATATTCTTCCTCCCTTTACTTTTTTTTACGTCAAATAGACAATCACCATATTCACACCTCATTGAAAAATCTCAGGTGCACCTACCCAACCACTATGGATGGAAAACGGGATTGAACGGTGAGAAGGAGGGAATCAATCGATCAAGGAATTTGAGCAGCAACAATGGAATCTAGTGGATTTTTGATTGTTTTGGTCTTTTATCGCCGAAAAGACGTCACCATCGGCAGAATTTAAGCTATTTTCTTCACCTCTCTTTTTGTCTGGGCTAATCGAAGCTCTGATAAAGACGTGACTACTCAACCCAGCAACCCTTTTCGTCTTTGTTATGAAACAACCCAACCCCATTTAGGGTTTCAAACCTGGTTAAGCTTTCCCTTTGAAATTGGTAATTCAGGCTTTGGGTTGAAGTTCGCCTGTTGATGTTAGTCTTGTCAGTCTGTTGAGGTTCGTATTAAGGTTTGTTCAAGTTGCGAGTTCGAGTTTGAGGACAGTTGATTCGAGTCTATTTGAGGTTCATTGGTTCCTAAGACTTTCGTCGCTGTCTAAATAAATTCAAGTTTATTGAATAAAAGGAACATTGAGGTCCAGTTCTGTCTTTTCTCCCTCTAATTTACATGATTGTGAATGATTCGATGGTTTACATGTTCAAATATTTATAGTGCGTATGTATTTGGTGTTGGTTTCAATTTTTGAAAAGTTGAATTGATAATTGAATGAACTGAGATTTGAATAATTGAATGTGCCATTGTTGAAATTAGTTATTTGGGGGTAAGAATCAAAAATTGATAAAAAGAGGTCAATTTAGATTAATCTTGGTTTTGTTTTGGTTTTGTTTAAGGTGGAATTAATATCGATTTTATGAATATTATAGCGTCATGTTAGGTCGAAGTAAAAATAGGCAAACGTTAGGGGTAGGCAAATTTAGGGATTATGGTTTGTTGAATATTTGAACTGTGTGATTGAGTGGTCTTTGGCTTTATCCCTTTGGAATCATTTGTATTATTTTGCTGTGGAATGCCCTGAAGTACTTGTATCATTTTATTCGGGGAAAGCCCCAAAGTATTTTGTACTCGAAGGACGTTCATGATGAAGGCCTGAGGCATTGGGTAAGGCATTGGATCTTAGTCTAGGATTAGTTTAGAATAGAATTTATATTTTTGTATTTTTCTATTTTGGGAATGTATAACACAGACTGGGCACTATATTTTTGATTCATTATTTTTGTTTGTTTGTTTAATCACAGACTGGGCACTATATTTTTGATTCATTATTTTTGTTTGTTTGTTTAATTATTTTACATGTTTTTGTGTGGTTTGTACATTCGTAGTGTAAAATTAGCTGATATACTCTCCACTAAGCAACCGTGGTCGAACCACTGGATCGAGGGGTGCCTAACACCTTCCCCTCGGTCAACAGAATTCCTTACTCGGAATCTCTATTCGTGGATTAGTTTTAGAGTTAAAATCATTTTAAAAAGGATTTCCAAAGGTGACTTGGCACACTCAATTTATGCCAAGTGGTGACTCTGAGTTTTTAATATAAAAGTCCTTTTTCAAACAAATTTTTTTTTTTGTCACTTAATAATAAAAACCCTTTCGAAACATTAAATCAATCTTTCAAGTTAAAAAAGGGGTGTGACACCACCTTAGCGTAGTTCTTAGTTAGGGCTTGGATTAGCCATTGTAGTTTAGGGATTAGAAAATCCAATATTGTTCTTTGATTGGAAATGGTGGATCTTGAGGTGAGTTGATTCCCTTGGTGGTCACCGTAAGAGTGTTGTGTTGTGGTTACATTCATTAGGGGTTCTTGAGTTTAATATACTCTTTAGTTCCTAATCTTTGTAATAATCTATGTGTCACTCTCTATCTTTACTTTTCTTGCAATTGTGTTAGTGTTTGTATCTTGTAATTATTTGTTCTTGTTGAATACAAATCTATTGTTCATGCGTTCATCTTTTTCTTGTTGTATTGTTGTTGTTTTGGTGTTAAAAAAACTTATAAACTTGTGATACTTGTGTTGTGGTTATTGGCCAAAATCAGCACTCAAAGGGGTCCTCGGGTTGCTCTCAATTTGTGGACTATTTTGTGTAGTTCTTGTGCCTTCCATGGTCTTTTTTGTATCACTTGATATCAGAGAATGGCTTGATATTGTTCATAAAAGATCAATCTTAGGCTTGTAATCTTGAAAATAAAAAAATGGGTGTTAGAAAACTGAAAAATAAAAAAGAAGAAAATCTGTCCATTTTTGTGTCTTGGCCAAAATTGTGTTGTTGTGTTTGGCTGAGATTTATGTCTATATCTAGGCGTATTTTTTGCTATCTTAGTAGTTTCTTGTGTTATCTTCTTCTTCACTTGCATTCTTTGAGTCTAAATCAATGTTCTTGAGCTAATTTTCAAATTGTTGTTGAAGGTTGTGGACAGTTTTGTTGTTGTTGTTCTTGATGTTCATCTTGTTGTGTTGAAGAAGTATCTAAAAAGGGGATGTTTTATCTTGAAAACAAGATAAAAAAGAGTGAGGTTTTTGTTGATCATGGAAACATTTTCAAGACCTTACCAAGTTGGTAAAAGAACAAAATACATCCCAAAAGTCTAGTTACTAAAATAGTGTAAGACCACTTTTCTAGGTAGACCAAAAGAGGAAAGGGGACAAAACTTCCAAAAAGGTTGTCTTGCCAAAAGAGTGAAAGTAGGTCAAAACTTTTGAATCTTGAAAATGAGACCTAAAGCCTCGTTGTCTACTTACCAAAAATGAAAATTCCATCATTCTTGTGAAGATTGAATAACTAAGTTTAAGAACCAACAATTTTCAAAATTTCAACGACATTCCCATGATGAATAGTTGAGTGCCACAAAATCATAAGCTCAAGAATTAGAATTCCAAGTTTATTTTTTCTCTTTGTTTCCATTTGTTTCAACTTTGGTGACTCTTATACTAATTGGAAACTAATAAATATCTACTAAGTTGTAAATTAGTTTTTGAGTACATTCTTCGTGTTAGAGTTATTTTTGTCCTTTTCTCATTTTTAACTCGTAGTAACTTCTTTGTTTCAAGTTCGTAAGTAAATTTTGTTTTTTAATCTTGAGTCGATCAAACAAGAATCCATTCCAGCTACCAAGTAGAATTGACATCCTATTGACTACCGGAGTATAAGCAACTTTCAATATTTGCCGCTCCAATTGTGAGGATCACAAAAGTGAGTGTATACGAGTGTTGGCAAGGAAGCTTTACTACTAATCTTGTTTGTTCATTTTATAGGTACAAAGGTGATATAAGGGGAACATGTCTTTGATAGCTGGGGATTATTGTGACTACAACATGGGAGACTATTATTTAGTGAGGGGTTTTATGGATATGAAGTTGAGGGATATTGCGGAGGATATGAAAATAACCATGATCGAAACTTGGGCAGATTTGAGGGTTATAGTTTTGAGGGACAAAATGAGATAAATGAAGTGCCTAGTTCTTATAGTGAATTTGGAGATGATGTAGGACCTCGTGATGGATCTTATGATGACATTGGGGCATGTGAGGAGTCTTACACTTCTTACTCTGAACCTAGATTTGGTGTTAGGTATAACCCTTTCATTCGCAAAGCTTATGTGAGATATCATGAGAATACACGTGGGGAGTGTGAAGATTCATATTCTTCACCTTGTAGTACTTATTATCAAGGTCTATATAGTGTGAATGGTTATACTAGCTCTAGTAGGAGTTTTCCAAATAGAAGAAGAGAGTATGCATCTTCAAAATCGAGGGCTACTCGTGTGCCTTACAATGTTTATCCGAGAAGGAGTGTACACTCTGAAAAAGTGACCATTAATGGGATACCGGGCTGCCTCATTGTGTTAAATGATAGGTACTATAGGAACTACATCCTTCCATCCATGGTTGACTACTTGGAGTTATTTCGAGAGCCTTTACATGTTCCATACTCCTTGGACGGGTTTAAGGTTACCGAGAGAGTAAGATTTGTCCTCTCCCAATTTGAATACCATGAGGAAGTGTGCTGTGATATTTTTTTGTTGACTTACGATTATGTATGCTTAGGTGCCGATTGGTTTGTACAAAATAAGGTTCCAAATGTGCAAGATTGGCCTAATGTTGTAAGAGACTAATGGGAAAACCATCTCATGAGGTACATTCTTCCCGGGCTGCAAAGAGAAGTTTCACCTACTCCAATCTGAATGATGAAGAGAGATAAAAGATTGAAAGAAGTAAGGGTGTGCAAGGTGGTAATCCAAAAGACGAAAAAGGAGAGGTTGTGAGGAGCGAAGTGTGGGGATTACCACCAAACCGTGCTAATGATGTTTGTCCTTTTATTTCTAAGGAAATTTATGTAGGTACCAACATGGCAAGTGAAGGAGAGCAAGAACGAAGAGAAATTACTGACCAAGCTTGTAGAGGACCTTCACACCATGGCAAAGAGGAATCTACTCAAGATCTTCAAGGTAAAATAGCTAACTCTTACACTTTGGCGCGTGTGACTAATAATTATGTGGCTAGTATCCCATTGAGTATGAGTTGTAGCTTACTTACTTATGAGTCTAATAATTCTTTGCCACTTGTTGATGATGTACATTTTGTGAGTGTGGATACATAATTTAAACCTATTGATGACAAAATTGACTCTTTTTGTAAGGGAAATTTATGTCTACCTAGTGTTGAAGCCAATATGTTGAACAAAAATACATCGTCTTGTGTAATTGGTGTTGATCAACTTATGTATGAAACATGCCTGTCACTTGAGGTTATGTGTGATGTGCTTAATAGAACTCAAGTGAGTAAAGTATTTTAAAATGTTAGTTAACAAAATGGGAGTGAACTCGAGAGCTATTCTTGGGATAATCTTGTTATTCAAATCTCTTTGAAACTTGATATTGATCTTTTAGAGAGTGATGAACGTGTTTGTTTCGAATCTGCCTGTGAAATAGATCATGCTCTCTTTAGGTATAATGTCTTGTTTGAAGATGATATAAACATTCCTAATAGACCTAGTGGTGAAAATGATAGTATAGCTTGCCTTGAAAGCTATAGCCTATATGCTAACCCACTATGGTGTGACAACATTCTTCCTAAGGATGGAAATCTCTTCTTGGAAGATAAGAGTACTCTTACGGAAAAGGAATGTGTGGTCTTGGAAACTACTTTTCCTTCTACTTTGTGTCACTTTATTATTGAGAGTACTCATGGTGATGATTGGAAAACTAGTAGTGAGTACATAAATGAGGACACCTTAGTAGAAGTCGACTTGAGTGATACCTTTCTCTACTCTCTATTCACTTTGGATGATATGTATGCTATTGTAGAGAGTATGCCATTTAGTTTAGGTGGAGAGTACGGGAAAGGGGCGTGTTTTCTAGACCTGTGTCTATGCTACTCTTCCCATTTGACCCCGGTGCCAAATGTAGAAATGGTGATGTCGGTGCACCAACTTGTTGCTTTGTCCACATAACAAGCAAAGTGTCACTCTTGGTGAATCCCCTAACCAAATCCTTCGTACATCTTTCATTGAGTTTTTAATATTTCATTCAAAGGATCCTTGGTTATATTGCAGATATGTGTAACCTTGGTATGTGAAAATGATTTGTTGTGCTAACCCTAACCCTCATGCCATGATAAGTTTGTATTTGTTTGTTCTCTTTTGGTTTTGCAAGGTTTGCATTCGAGTTCGAATCCTTTTCAAGAAGGGGAGGATGATAGGGACAAATAACCATCTTATCTTTTGATGACATCTTTGGAGTTCAACACATACAGGATCAAGACTTAGCCACTTCAAAGATACGAGAACATGCATGGAGGACCCATTTTGATCCTACCATACATCAAGACCAAGAGTGGAAAATTTCTTGGAGCATTGAAGATGCGAGGACTCGCAGATTTGGACCCTTAATCGCTCATAGTTTTAGAGTCATCTTTATTGAGGATATTTTGATCACTTCACTTTGCCCAATGCACTCCATGGCCACCTCTATCATTAAGGATAATGTTATCATTTTGTCTCTTTTTGTAATACATTATAAATAGTACATTTTAGGTCTTTTCTTGATAGTTATTTAATGATGAAACTATTAGACATTGAAAATCTTCTCTCTTGAGAGTAGACCACCTTAGTGTAGTTATTAGTTAGGGCTTGGATTAACCATTGTAGTTTAAGGATTGAAAAAACCAATATTGTTCTTTGCTTGGAAATGGTGGATCTTGAGGTGAGTTGATTCCCTTGGCAGTCACCATAAGCATGTGGTGTTATTGTTGCATTCATTACGGGTTTTTGAGTTTAATATACTCTTTAGTTCCTAATCTTTGTAATAATCTATGTCTCACTATCTATGTTTACCTTTCTTGAAATTGTGTTAGTGTTTGTATCTTGTAATTATTTATTCTTGTTGAATCCGAATCTTGTGTTCATTATGTTCATCTTGTTCTTATTGTATTGTATCTGTTTCAATGTTAAACCACCTTGTAAACTTATGATACTTGTGTTGTTGTTGTTGGCCGAAACTAGCACTCAAAGGGGTCCTCGGGTTGCTCTTAATTTATGGACTATTTTGTGTAGTTCTTGTGCCTTCCATGGTCTTTCTTCTACAGATCCACAATGTAGCGGTGATGTTCATGTTGATGAACAAGATTCCAATACCAACCATCCCGTTGAGCCACAATCGATGCATAATTCTTCTATTGCTTATGATGGACCAAGGAGAGTTACTAGAAAACCCAACAGATACAATATTAATGATGGCCTAATTGCCTAAGCACTCACAGTTGCACAAGAGATTTCTGAAGGAGTTGAACCTACTTCATATTCGGAGGCACTCACTAGTTCTAATTCATACCAGTAGCTGATACCAATGCAAGAAGAAATTAAAAGTTTACATAAGAATGGGACATGGGATTTATGTAAACTTCCTAAAGGTCGTCGTGCATTAAGCTACAAATGGATCTATAGATGGAAAGAAGGAATTCCTAGGGTTGAAAATGCAAGATGAAATGCTCGTTTAGTTGTTTGAGGCTTTCATTAAAAGGAAGGCATTTATTTTAATGAAATTTTCTCTCCCATTGTTCGTCATTCTTTCAATAGAGTGCTTCTTGCCTTTGTTGCACTATTTGACTTGGAATTGGAGCAATTAGATGTTAAAACGACTTTTCTACATGGAGAATTAGAGGAAGAAATTTATATAAAGCAACCTTAAGCCTTTGTTGTTCCTGGCAGTGAACAATGTGTTTGCCATTTGAAAAGATCCTTGTATTGACTTAAACAAGCACCTAGGTGATGGTACAAGCAATTTGATGCTTATATGGTTGGTCAGGGAAACACACAAAGTCAATATAATAATTGTGTGTATTTTCAAAAGTTTTCAAATGTTTCTTTTATTTACTTGTTATTATATGTGGATGACATGTTGATTTCTTCAAAAGATATGTCTTTGATCAACAAGCTTAAGTCTCAACTAAGTAATGAGTTTGAAATAAAGGACCTTGGTACAACAAAGAAGATTCTGGGAATGGAGATTTATAGAGAATGACAAGATAGAAAGCTATACATGTCTAAAAAAAAATACTAACAAAAAACCTTGACAAGCTTAATATGAGTAAGAGCAAGTCTGTCTCAACTCCTCTAGCAGCTCACTTCAAGATATCTTCTAAATTCTATCCTAAAATAGAGGAAGAGACTAAAATAATGTCCAATATTCCCTACTCAAGTGCAGTTGGCAGTCTTATATATGCCATGGTCTACACTAGACCCAATCTTGCATACGCGGTGAGTATGGTAAGTCGGTATATGCACAATCTTGGAAAGTATAAATGGGATGTGGTGTAGTGGATTTTTCTATAATTGAAAGGTACGACTAATCTTGGCTTGGTCTTAGATAGGAACAAAGTGACATCTAATGATGCTGTTAGGTTTGTTGATTCTGATTATGGTGGATATCTTGATAGACACAAATCTCTGTCCGGGTACATCTTCACTTTATGTTCTGGTTCTATTAGTTGGAAAGAATCTTTGCAATCTATTACTGCTCTATCCACTACAGAAGTGGAGTACGTAGTGGCTACTGAAGGTATGAACTATGCTACATGGTTACGTGGTCTTATTCTTGAGCTTGGTGTTTCACAAGATACTATTATTGTGTTTTCAGATAGTCAGAGTTCAATACATCTAACAAATAATGATGCTTATTATTCTAAGACTAAGCATATTAGTGTGAAGTATCATTATATCAGAGATACAATGATTGCCGGAGAGATTGTAGTTAAGAAAGTACATACTTCGGAGAATCTGGCAGATATGCTTTCTAAGCCACTTCCTATTGCTAAGTTTAAACATTTTTTGAACTTAGCTGGTGTTTACAACACTTGATTGCCCTTTGAAAATTTTATGGTAATGACGAAAATCTACTAAATGTGAGTCAAGGTGGAGATTGTTACAGTTGCCTCAAATTATTTGTCTCTCAACTGATTCTATCTCAACATGCCTCTATGTTCCAGCTTGGTTCTTAGCACTTGCCCAGTTTTTGAAAAGTTGAGCAGATCATGTGCTTACTATGCAGTTACTAGTCACCAGTTATTTTTCTGGAAGCGCAGCCTATTTTCAGGGACATTTTCTATATTTTTGGTGATATATATAGTTTTCTCTGTAACTTCTTAGTTTTCTCTGTAACTGCTTGAGGCGGTGTCTTTCTTGTAATGAATATTAAAATCTTCTTTATCCTCATTCCTTTATATTTGAATTCTTGAGGATTTGATTTTACTTAAACTTCTACATAGGGAATAGCTTGTCATTGCCCGTGGTTTTTTCCCGACTTGGATTTCCATGTTAAATTTGTTTGTCATCTATTTTATTTCCAGATTTCTTTCTTTATTTTATATGTGTCTTGTTCCTTGATGTAAGTAATATTCTAACAAGAGGGATAGCGAAGAATAAGAATAATGGGTGGGCTGGCGAGTTGGGGGTGGGTGGGGTGAAGAGGATGAATTGTAGGAGTGGAGAAGGATGATAGAAAAAAATGATGGAGGCTGGGTGGGGATCTGTAGTAGAAGCGGGGGCAAAATATTTTTTTTCCTTTTTTAAAATTTATCACTTGTTTTCTTTTATAATTTTAATATAAATATGGTGTTTAATTGCGCCTAAACGCGTGTAGTTACATGCGATATCCAACCCAGCTATTTTAATGCCACATAAGGTTGATCAACGGTCTGAGATATTTAAAATGTTGAGCATTATTGAGTTTAAGGATTCAGTTTGCAAAAGGGTGGGTAGAAGGGTCCAAAAAAATAAACTCATATAAGTACAAGAATCATGTAGATCATTTTGCTTTAGTATTTTTTATTATAAATAATGTACTCGAAGGTGGAGCCAGGATTTCTATTTTATTGATTGTAAATTCAAGGATAACGAGATCAAATGATGTATTTACCAAATCTTTTTATATAAATACTGAGTTTGAACAAAAGTTATTCTATTTGGCCCAACCCTGCCTTGAATTCTAGCTTCGTTCTTTAACTTACATACACAAAAGGTGATTTTAGAATCTGTACTAGGCATTTTTCCATCTTTGGACGTTTATATATTGTTGTTTTTCCCATCTATTTAAAACAATACAAACACATAGTGTTCGAATTTTCAACTGTAGATTGTAAATACAAATTCAAATTCTATTATTACTTCAGGATCGGAACTTAATAAATTTCACAAAAGATGTATGGACAATAATTCAATCAAGAAATCAAACCTGACTCCATTATATTTTCTTGACTTATATTGAGTGGAGCTGTTAAACCATTGGTCCATTATATTTTCTTGATTGTTTGTGGGAGTGACTTATTTACGTTGCTCTCCTTTATGAGCCACCTCTCCCACGAGATAAATGGTAAAAAGCAGTTTAATCGAAGGTAAACTCAGAATTTAAATTTAATGGATTTAACTTTTATGTAACACCCTAAAATTTTGGCTAACTTATTTTTGGCTTTCTCGTGCTCATAATATAAAATTTTGACTTAAAGCATGTTCGGAGTTGTTTAAAGGGTAACTCGGAGAAATTTCAAAATTTTTGGATGGGGTTCAGGGAATTTTTGGGACACAGAGGCAGTAATTCTTCACGATAGCCCCATGCCGTGGAGGCTGGTCCCCCGAGGTGCACACCGTATCGCAAAGGCTGGTCTCCTGAAATGGACACCGCACTGTGGAGGTTGGTCCACCGAAATAGCCCTGCGTCGTGGAGGCTGTGTTCCCGTGGTCAGTTTTAGATATCTTAAAGGGACTTTTTAGTCTTTTCCCTTTTAAATTATTTCCCCATGATTTAAAACATTCCAAAACGTATTATTGCCTCTGTGAAATCCCTAAGTTTCATTTCATAAGTCAGAAGAAAGAAAACACTTGGGGCTTGAGAATTCCACAATCAGAGGGTCAAATTTCTCTACGTTTTCTTCTCTATTGAGGTTTGCAGGACTACCCTAAATCTCATGGGCATGATTTTACTATTTTGCAAGCTTTATGAATATGTATTATGTATACTTCGCAATGGGTTTTGAAACTATTAGAGAGCATGCATTGGGAACCCCGTTTTATGATGAAAGCTTGTTTAAACTATTGGGGATTTGCCTAAACTTGAATTATATCCATGTGTTATGAGATTTCAGAGGTTATATGAGAGCATGATTTATGAAATTCCCTCTCTTGTTATGAAATCCATTGTCCTGTGTGGTGGTTGTTTATATGAATAGTTAAAAGCATGAGTTTAAATATTTCATTATCAATTGTAGTTTTTTCTTGCTTTATGATCCTTTGCGAGAGTGTTTTATCAATTCATAAAAGCTCTTGTGTCCTAAAAGTTAAATTGCTTGTAATTGATGAAAGAGATGACCACACTTTGTTAAAGTATTGGAAAGAGAGTATTTTACATTAATTTCATATGTTTTGAAATAAGAACTCTCTTGAAATGTTTAAATGTTTTGATGGTCCAATAACATGTTTTGAAAGAAAAGACTAATACATGATATTATATGGCGTAGATGACTTGCAAGTCATGGTATGAAAATACCAAATTAGAAAAATGCCATGACAGTTTCAGAACAGAACAGATTACAGACTTTTCAACTTTTCAATTATGAGTCCCGAAGATGCATGTTTTAAGAGGCTAAATTTGGTCTTAAAGAGAGTTAGATTGTTACCCGAAGAAGGGATGAGTTCAGATAACTCATTGCCCAAAATCACATTTTGCCGACACGGGTTTTGTTTCACCCTGAAATAGGGAATGGTACACTGGCGACAGCCTTGTAGAGTAGTAGAGAATAGAAACTCTAGCCCTTGATGCAAACATGGGTTGAGGGCTTGGAAGCCGAGTCAAGGGTGGACCCATATAGCCCATCGATAAATCAGAATTACAGGGTGTTTCGTCTAGCTCAAAAGTATCAAAATTGTAGGGTGTTCCGTCTAGCTCAGAAGTAAAACAAAGAGTTAAGTCATGACTTACGAGAATGTTTTGAAACTCATCGATTATGCCCATATGTTTCTATACTTATGATAAATTGTTTTTCATAGTTCTCTCACTTATTTTACATGAAGTATGTGTTATTTTTGGATTGTTATTTTTGGATTGTCTACATTCCAGTACTTTTGAGTATTCACCCCCTATATTTCAGGTTCTGAGGTTCATTCCCATGTTCTCTCTAACTAGTAGATTATTCCTAGACGTTCAGAGTTGGTGAGCCACCCTTACTTCGGAAGGAATCTTTCCATGTGTTGGTTCCTTTTAGTTTTATTGTCCGACTGGGAGCCTTGTCCTGGGATTGATAAACTTTTACGTTAAGTTCAGTAGAGGCTTCATAGAATATTTTAGATTGGATTTGGGTTATCTCATGGTTTGATGTTATGAAGTTTTAATTTTGATTATGAGACTATCATGTTGTTAGTTTATCTTCCGCACTTTCATTTCATACGACTTATGCTTTTGATTACACGCTAAGGGGTCTCTCGGGCCTTTATGGTTTAGGATGCCTGTCATGATCAGGGTCTTAACTCGGATCATGATATTTTATTTATTTTATAAATAAGAATAATTATCCGATCAAGGGCTAACCCACGCAGAGAGAAACAAGAAACTATCAAAATATCCTAACACAGTTGGCATTTATCTTTTCCATGACTACTTAGTGTGTCTCAACAACATTAGCAAAGAGAATGAAGAGGTTTACTCCGCTTCAAGGAGAAACTACTCACGAATTTCAGCCTTTCAATCGGTCTATGTATTGACTGTTGTCGTACTCAAAGGCAAAATTCAGTTCTTAGTTTAGATATTTATTGAAATTTCAATTTTTGTTGATTTATTATGTTTCAGAAATCTTCACACCCATCAGTATTGGTCATCCCAGATTCTACATGAAGCAGTTGCCTTTTTTAGGTGGAATTAAACAATATCAACATTAAGTTATTTGGGAGTTGGTCTGTCTATTATTTTATTTGAAATAAATTACTAAATAACAATACATATATTAGTAATGCAAGTAGTAAACTATTCAAAGATTAAAAATAATACTCATTTAAATTAAGTGATTGATAATGTACATCAATTTCTTCACTAATACTCATCACATAAACAATCTCTTCGTAATAATGCTCACATAACTAATATGTGAGTCAACCCACTCTAGTATTGGGTTCAATTCTCGTGAGACCACAACACACAAGAAAGAGTATATGCAATATTTCGGTGATGATATGTTTTACATTATCAAGTAAATTAAAACAATACCATCAATATATTAAAGTATGTCTTTTTGTTTTTTCTATTTAGTTTTTAAAAAGTTGATCATGACACTGGTGTGTGAAAAATATTTAAAGTTGATTTTTTGGATAACATAATTTTTCTAGTAATATTTGTAGAGCGTAATTTCTAGGATAATCATCTTTAAGTATTATCTAGACATTCTAGGTAATTCTAGGTAGAGGAATCTAGAAAATATAGCCTATTTGATATTTGTATTTAGGAAAGAACTAGCTATATTAGAGTGTGAGATATGTGTGGAAGAGGATAGAATACTCTAGATTTGTAGTATCTAGAATCATCCCTACACAAGTATAAATAAGAGATGACATTAGGCATTTGTAACCCAACGAAAAACAAATCAATTCAAGTAGTTTTCTTCTATACCCAAGTTCTCTTATTCAATATCTTCCTTCTATTTTCATAACTTCCTCTTCTTAATCGATTCTTACGATCTTAGTTAATGATCTTGGGCTAGCAGAAGGTCTCTCCAATTACACCTTTTTTCTACTATTTTCTA
This sequence comes from Capsicum annuum, assembly GCF_002878395.1. Lineage (NCBI taxonomy): Eukaryota > Viridiplantae > Streptophyta > Magnoliopsida > Solanales > Solanaceae > Capsicum > Capsicum annuum. The sequence continues at coordinate 48,486,979 of NC_061111.1, forward strand.
CATGGTATCAGAGTCAAAGTCGTAGATTTGCTTGTGTTTATTCAAGATCAGGTTTGTGGTCAATTCAACTGGTTTGTGAATTTAAGCGATCACACTAATGGACTAGGAATAGAGATGTTGAATTAGTCCAATTTAAAAGTATGAAAGACAAGTATGGAATCATACCTTGTGGGCAAGGATTTGTGAGATATCATTAACGGAAGTTACACAAGTCCTCTTGACGACGAACCGAAAAATGATGGTCCACATAAGAAGTGAAAGTAGACAAATGCGAAGGCTGAGTTATTCTTGAAGAGATCCATTTCCTCCAATTTAGTTGATTCTATTATAAGGTGCAAATCAGCCCATGAAATATGGAGGATCCTCGATCAGTTATTTAACAAGAAGAATAAAGCTCGGCTATAGATATTGGAGAATGAATTGGCCAATGCCAACCAAGGTAATCTTTCTATTGTTGAGTATTTCTTAAGGATTAAGAATTTATGTTATGAGATTTCTTTACTGAATACAGATGAGACTATCTTTGAAGCATGAATAAGAAGAATTATCATTGTTGATTTGAAATTAGAATATAATTCCTTTGTAACATCAATTCAGGGATAGGCCCAACAACCATCCTTAGAGGAATTTAAGAATTTATTGTCGTCACAGGAGTTACTAGCCAAACAATTGGCTGGTGAATTTGTCAAAAAAAATTAAAGAAAATGCTCTTGTAGCTAAAACGAGGAACTTTAAAGAAAAAGTAAGTGATAAGTATCACTGTCAATTATCAGGTGGTTCAAGATCACCTAAAAAGAAGGAAGAGTATTTTAACAAGTATAGTAAGAAGTCTCTCAGATGTTATCATGTGGCAAAGTAGGACACATACAAAGATATTTTTGAGCAATGGTGAGAAATATAACTCATACTAAAAAAGTTGTTGAAGAGGAAGAAGACTGGGAAAGAAGCTTAGAAGCTGAGAGTCGAGCAATAAATGTCTTGGGTTCCATAAATTTAGAAGGAAATTGGATTGGATATAATATAATCCATCATGTGGAGAAGGAGGGAACTGATAAGAAGCAAAATGATACAGAAGACATTCAAACTGGAGATGTGGTATTTGCTATCGAGGAATTCAAAGAAGCAGATCCTGAAACTGACAATAAAAGTCTGAACGTGATAGATGTAGCAATAGAACTTGAGTAGGCAGCTAGTGGAGACCTTGTCGAAGAAAACATTGATTGAGATATAATGAAAGTTAAAGTCTCCGATCAATTATCTACTATATAAGGGTCAATCACTAGTGCAAAAAAAAATACCAAAAGTAGATGAAGAAGCAAAAGATCAAATACATGAAGAAGTTGACCCTGAAGTTTCAATCTCAGATAGAGAGACAGACCATATGATTTTCTAAATGTTTGAAGCTGCTAGATAGTTTATTGAGGAGTTGAGAAAGAACACTGTTGGTCAACCCTCTGATGGTATTGAGGTTTCGAAGGAAATTAATGGTCAGATCATCACCAACTCAAATAAATTAGCTAATACTTATAAAATTTCCTTATATCATGGAGTTGTATTGGAAGAGGAGAGATCACAAAAATTAAACCTTGGAGTTCCTTATTATCCAATCATAGGTGTTTTTCCGAATAATATAGTTGTTGAGGAGCTAAGAGAAAGGGGAAGCCGAGAAACTCAAAAGTTTGAAACTTGGAAAAAAAGTTATTCATATGGTTTGGAAAGGGCAACGAGGACTATTATGAAGCCAGTCCGCTATAAAGATGAAATTTTTGTCAATACTTATTCTTGTTTTTTAGCAGAGTTAGTCATTAACAAAAAGTATTTATCATTTGAAGAACCAAGAGGAGTCACGCAAAAACTGCTAAGATTTTCACGAAGGGACGATTTAAAGTTTCGTTTGAGTTCTTCCACGACAAGCTTGGGATAGTTTTTAAAAAATTACCGTAAGGGGGAGTGTGAATAATATTTAAAGTTAATTTTTCGGAAAACATAGTTTTTCTAGTAAAAGTTGTAGAATATCGTGTTTAATTTCTAGGATAATCATCTTTAAGAAATATCTAGCTATTCTAGGTAATTCTAATTCTAGGTAGAGGAATCTAGAAAATGTAGCCTATTTGATATTTGTATTTAGGAAAAATCTAGATATTCTAGAGTGTTAAATATTTGTGAAAGAGGATAGAATACTCTAGATTTGTAGTATCCATAATCATCCCTACACAAGTATAAATAAGGGATGACATTATGCATTTATAACCTAACCAAAAAAATCAATTCAGGTAGTTTTCTTCTATACCCAAGTTCTCTTATTCAATATCTTCCTTCTATTTTCATAATGTAACTCCCCACATTTTTTGGGCTAGATATTGAACCGTTGTTCCTATATATGTAAACTCTAATTCCATGATTTATCTTTGAATACATGTGTCATGATCTTTATCCTAGTGTGTGAGGTGTTTTTGAGGTGAAAAATGTCATAGGAATCACTTCGAACAAAGTTGAGCTAAGAGTCTTTCATTCGGCCAAATTTATATATTCGATTCTACAAGGGTCAACTTTGATCATGTATAACTTTTGATGTATATGAAATTTTGCAGCTCAAAACGCACCAAATCTTAGATAATTGAATAAGGTTTCCAATGATACCAATTTCGTCTTAATCCGTTATCCGAACAAAAAGTTATGATCATTTTCGTCAGAACCAGTAAGCTGCCATGGTAGCACCGCGATGTGGGACTAAGTTACCATGTCTAGCTCCGTGACGCAGAGTAATGTTTTCCCGCATACATAAATACAAGCTCAAAGGGAATTTTAGTCATTTCCCTTAGTCCCGAGGCACCTAAGTGATGGATCAAAACACCAAAAGGGAATTAATTGTCCACTTTTCATTATCAAATCCATATGTAAGCCCTTCCCTTTCCAAGAACAAAAAATCCAAACCATTTTCCCCCAAGAAATTATGAATTCAAACTCCCAAGTTCTAGAATCTCCAAGAAAACATCAAGAATAGGGTTCATTTCACAAATCCATCATTCAAGTCCCAAAAGATTCAGTTTTTCTTCTCTAGTCAAGAAGCTTAAGGTATGTGGGACTATCCTAAATTTCATAGATATAAGTTTTAAAGTTTTTATAAGTTTTAAAGTATATATGTTTACACGTATCATGAGATTTGAGATTGCCTTGAGAGCATGCATTGGGGACCCCAATTTATGATGAAATCTTGTTTAAACTATGAGATTTTTTCCTAAACTTGAATTAATTTCATGTGTATTGATGTTATGAGTTTGAGAAGTTATACGAAAGCATGATTGATGGAATTTTCTCTCTTGTTACAAAACCCAATGTTTTTACATGTTATGGGTTGATTAAACGGATGGTTAAAAGCTTGAGTTTGAAGGTTTACTGTCAATTATGAATTGTACTATTTTTATGACTAAATGAGAGGGTGTTTCTTTGATTTGTAAATTCTCATATTCCTAATAAAGAATTATATGCGATTGATGAAAGAGATGACCACCGTATCTCAAAGTATTAAAAAGAGAGTATTTTGCATGAACTTCAAATGTTTTGAAATAAGAACTTTCTTGAAGTGTTTAAATGTTTTGATGGTCAAATAACATATTTTGAATGAAAGAACTAAGACATAATACGATATTTCTAACATGACTTGCAAGTCTTGGTATGATGATACCAAATCAGATAAATGCCATGACAGACTTAGACCAGAAAAGATTACAGACTTTTCAGACTTTAGACCATGTTTTGAGAAAGATGCATGTTTTAAAGGACTAAAATGGGCTATAATAGAGTTAGATGGTCACCCAAAAAAAGCATTTGTGTATAACAGATCATTGCTTGAAATCAAGTTTTGCCAACTAAAAAGATATGATTGGCATACCGGACACGTGAATGGATAATGTATACTTGCCTCTGAGCACTTGTATACTAGACTAGTATGTAGGACCCCGATCTTTGTGGAAAACTTGGATTTGGGGGCTTGGTTGATAAGTTAATGGCGGACCCATATAGCCCATGGGTACTAGACTTGTAGGGTGTACCATCTAGCTCATGAGTAATACAAAGATTTGAGTCATGATTACAAGAAAATATTTTGATGGTCACCAAATTATGCCCATGTGTTTTCATTTACCTTATTCCAAATTGCTTATGAAATAGTCTCACTTATGTTATATAAAAATGTATGCTATTTTTGGATTATTCTACACACCAGTACTTTCAAATACTGATCCCCTATATTTCAGGTTCTAAGGCCCATCCTTGTGGTCCTACAAACTGGTAGATTTTTTTTTCAGACTTTCATAGATTGGTGAGCCTCCCTTACACTGAAAGACATCTATCCTATATTTTAGTTCCTTTTTATGGTTGTTATGGTCTAGCCGGGGGATTTGTCCCGGTGTAGTCATACTAGTATTTTTAGTTCAGTAGAGGCTTCGTAGATGGTTTTAGATTAGAATTAGGTTTTCCTTTTTGATACGATGTTATGAATCTTTCAGTTTGATTTTAGGACTACTGAGTTTTCAGTTTATCTTTGGCACATTTATATCATATGAGTTATGCTTATGATTACATACTAAGGGATCTCTCGGGCCTTCATAGTTTGGGATGTCCGTCGTGGCTAGGGCCTCTGTTCAGATCGTGACACATAGCTTCCTCTTGTTAGTTGAATATTACGATCTTATTTAACGATCTTGGGCTAGCAGAAGGTCTCTCCAATTACACCTTTCTTCTGTTATTCTCTACATAATGAAATTGGTAAAAGTATTTGTACATAGACTCTTTTAATAATATGATGAAAGTATACAAAATTTCAATTTGATACAAAATATTACTTATTTTAATGCTAAACAAGCTTCTTTTCTATAGTTATTATTTAAATTATTCTAACATTGACGATAATCCTTAAATGATATATGATTATTAGTTGTGCATACTATGCATTTTTATTAGTGACATATATGTGGTTTTCTATAGTGATTGTTACGATTTTCTATTACTGTTACATTTTCTAAAAAATCATTGTCCGGTTTCATGTGCCCTATGTCGAAAGTAGGCAAGCCCCCATAATATAAATTTATTATTTTACTAAATAAAATAATAAAAATTTACCCTTTACCAAAAATAAAATATAAAAATAGAGCCAATAGGTTTACATTTCATGATTGTTATAAAAAAGAGGGTTTACATTATTAAAAATATTTTTAAATGTTTAAATCAATCTAAATTTGATAATAGCCTATAAACGAGATATATGGTTGTTTAATCGTGCACGTTACTTGCTAATTCGGTGACATATACATGCTTGTCAATCTTCTTATACATATATATATATATATATATATATATATATATATATATATATATAAAAGAACTTAAACGACGAAGTAGGACAAGATATGTCAAGGAAAGATGGTAGAATTTATCTTTTACCTTTCGGGCTAACATATTATAAGATGTAGAGTGATATTGTTGTAGAAGAACTCAATCAAAGGTAAGTGGTCATCCCAACTACCCTTGAAGTCAACAACATAGTCCCTTAACATGTCCTCCAAAGTCAAAATAGTCCTCTTTGCCTGACCATCCATCTAAGGATAAAAAACTGTACTGAGGTGAACTTGGGATACACCTTAGATCAGGCTATCTTCAGCTCAGAGTCAGAGAATGTGACATTCCAAAAATAGCTTTTCGAACTCGGTATGGTAACTTCGAATTTCTAGTCATGTCCTTTGGTCTCACTAATGCCCCAGCAACTTTTATGGGATTAATGAATCATGTGTTCAAGTATTACTTGAACATGTTCATTATAGTCTTCATCGATGACATTCTTGTCTATTTTCGTTGCAAGAATGATCATGCAGATAACCTCAGAATCGTACTTTAGACTCTCAGAACCCATCAAGTGTTCGCCAAATTTAGTAAGTGTAAATTTTGGATAAGATAGGTAGCTTTCATTGGCCATATTATTTCCAGTAATGGCATCAGAGGTTATCCTCAAAAGGCTGAAGCAGTGAGAAACTGGCCTAGACCCATCTCTCCAATATATATTAGGAGTTTCTTGGGCTTGGATGGCTATTACCGTCGATTTGATGAAGGATTTTTTTCTATTCATCCCCCATGTATAGATAGACTCAAAAGAGGGCCAGGTTTTAGTTGTCAGATTCTTGTGAGAGGAGTTTTTAGGAGTTGAAGACTCGACTCAGTACAACCCCAGTTCTAACGTTATTAGACGATTCAGATAGATTTGTTGTGTATTGTGATGCTTCTAGAGTTGGTTTGGGTTGTGTCCTAATGCAGGAGGGTAAGGTAATAGCCTATGCCTCTATATAGCTTAAGCCCTATGAGAAGAATTTCCCTACCCATGATCTAGAGTTAGTAGCGAGTTTTATATTATTAGCTGTAGTCTTTCAAGGCGAGTTTATTAATTTACGCGTATTAATATCCCCCAGATTCTAGAAGTAAGGTACCAGCAGTTCAGTTTAGAGGTATTGATTGAGTTATTCCCAGGCCTAGAATGGCTGCTTTAAGCTAATAGGGAGATGTTAGAAGAAGTAACTAAGTCACGGTCCTAGATCCTAGTAGTAATGTCAGTATGTGTAGAAAAGCAGTGGGAGAGGATGCCTCCTAACATGTCTGCCTCAATGCAAAGTTTTGTACTTCAGTTATCATAATATCTACTCATACCCTACATTTTAGCCCAATGATCATAGCACATATTCATGCATGTTATCGAAAATCATGTACGCTTACAATTCCTAGTATAAGTAGTTCCAGTTCACTCAGTGTTACGAATCATGTTCCATGAATATAAAAACTCCAAACTCAGGTCATACAGCTCATGACTTATGCACTCATGCATGCTTTACAGTATGCTCAGTTCCCATGACTCATGCTACAGCCCTAATGATCAGCTAAATTCAGATTTATTTGATGTTCATCATCAGTTTAGATCTCTTGATAGATCCATGATATTGATATTCTATTCCTCAAGACTTAGTTAAGTGTCGAGTTCGGTGTAGTGTCCATTCATGCTTCAGGTCCTCATGTTTTAACCTTCCAGTAAACCCTTCTTATGAAATAATATAGTAATGAGTAGTTTCTTAGAATGGAGAAAGTAAATGTTTCATGTTAAGGAAAGATTATTGCATGATTGTTTTACACGAGGCTGTAGTTATGAAGATAGGTTTGAATGTCATGCTGATGTGCAAGTGGCTAAATACATTTCGGAGATTTGAGTAGACTTCAACATAGAGGGAGAATTCATTCCAACTCAGACCTCAATAGGTAGAGTGATTAGTGCCCATATGAATATTTTTAGTAGCCTCAAGTGAAATATGGTGTTGAAGTAGAAATTATAGTTGAGAAATGGGGCTAAGGTTGCAAGTTGGTAGTTGTAGTGCATAAGACTTAGTAACTTTCTCTTAGATAATGTTTTGTAGGCCTTGCTCCATGTTACAAATTTTTAGCCATGATGTGATCTCTTATTCAGATGTCTTATTCAGACCATGCCAAGATTTCCTTACTCCCTAAAGTCAGTAGAATTTTATAGAAAGAGTGTGAAAAAATGCTCTAGTTGATTATAAGTTTCCAGTATGAGTTTGTCCGTAAAGCCAGTAATTCAGTTTAGTAGTTAGTAGGACAAGTTTGAATGGTTTCCCATCTTTTCACCCAGTCATCCTATCCGAAGTGTCATAAATATAACCGTTCAAGGAAGGAGAATTTTTGTAGTTGCAAGTTCATTTCCATTCATGTATCATTCCTTAGTTTTAGATCCCAGATATTCAGTCATGATTCAGTTCGTAGGTGCCCCGTGCATCGTCTCAGCTTTTCCTCAGCATCTCAGCTAAGTCAGCATTCTTCGAGGGACATTATGTCCCCAAGGGGAGATGCACTATAACCCCTGAGTTTTTATGTCCTAAACCTTCCAGTTTCTCTTCACATAACAAGATCCAGTTTGGAGTAATGAGTACTCATAAGTTGACTCTCTCACTTCAAATCTCAAATGTATGACATATTTTCAAGGTTAAAACATATTTCGGTTCATGTAGTATATTTTAGACTTAGTTATGTTTTCATGTTCCCGTTCATGCATGCTCAGTAAATAATCTCAAGTTCATCAGTATTCTCAGCTTGAGGTAATAGTACTTCTTAGATTTACTCAATTTCATGTTTAGATTTAGTACAAACTTCAGTTGCCATGCATATAATCTTCATGACAGTCATGCATTCATGAATCAGTTCAACCATGTCCTTATGCATCAGATATGCATGTTCAGTTTGAGAACTAAGCTTATGAATAGTTTCAGTCATGTATTACCTGTATCAAATATGCATGTTCAGTGTGTAAACTTAGTCTATCAATTTTTCTTACCTTAGTCAGTCTCATTCGAGGACAAATGTTCCCAAGGGGGAGATATTGTAAAACCACATATTTCCTTAGCTCATTTTAACACTCAGTACATGAGTAATCATATATAATTTTTTTCTAAATACTCATAATTCTTCAGTTTAGATCTTATCATTACGTGGAAAATTCAGTCAGCTTTCCAACGATATAAAATTAGACCAAATCTGATACCCGGGTGAAGAGTTATGGCCGTTTTTGTAAAACAGTGTGCCAACTGGCACATCAACGCATCGCGGAGAGGGTGTAAATGAATATTGTCATTTTCCAATGTGCCATATCGATCCCACCGTGTTGCGCCAAGGACCAAACATCGCGGAGAGGGTGTAAATGAATATTGTCATTTTCCAATGTGCCGTATCTATCCCACCGTGTTGCGCTAAGGACCAAATTCGCATTCAGTTAGGCTCCACAATTGCACCGTGTCGTGCTATCTGTCCAGTTCCCAATTGTCCATTTTGCAGTGAGCCGGCACGATTGTATCGCGTCGTGCCGACATGAAAAATCAGTTTTTTCAGCTTCCGTGATTTTTTTCAGGGACTTTTTGGTCAATTTCCAAATCCCCTAATCAGCCTAAACACACGATTTATCTCCCTAAAGAACATAATGTGTCATTATTTACACATTTTCTCTCAAGATTAAAACATTCTCTCTCAAAATGGCAAAACCCTAGTTTCAAGATTCAAGAACAAAGTTCAAGAATTCCTCCAAGAACCTTCAAGAATTAATCCTCTCAGGTATGTTAGGTATTCATTCATGGGTTCCTTTCACCCATAAAGTCCAAGAACCCTTTTTAAACATACAAGATCTCTGATTTATGATTTCCATGCGTGAATTAGATTGAATTCTTGTTCATGATATTATTTTGTATTTAATTCCATGATTAATTACAAGCCTCATGAAAAGTAGATAGTTGTGGATTGAATTATGTGATCTTCATGTTGAACTCTTGAATTACAAGTTGGAGGTACTATTCATTATATTATTATTTATTTATTGCTATATGAAATAAACATGCTCCCCAAGTGTTTGATAAAATGCCTATTTGAATTGAATAGGGAAATCATGACATGTTATTATGTGGTCCCTTTTATGTACAAGTTCATGCCTTACAAGTGTTTGACAAAATGTCTATATAAGTGCATTGTTAGCAAGCAAGTATTATTATGTTTTTGTGATCATGCTATACTTTATTTTTCACGCTATCGAGTCCTGGGGGTATTCAATACCCAAAAATCTAGCTGTTTACCTAGAGCCATAGAGAGTTACAGAGTAGCCACAGTAAAGTCACGACCAGTAGTAACAAGTCAGTTAACAGAACCCAGTGAACTCATTTAGTTACAAAACTCAGTGAAACTCAATATCAATCTAGTTCAACTCATTATAACAATCATTGTCCTTCAGATGGGAATAGGATTCAATATCGAGTGAACCCAAGGATCGGGGTTCACTTGCCAGTAGAGAGTGTGACCCTTAGTAGCAGTCCTTGTATTCCAGAAATATGTAGCCAACATAGACTGAGACATCAACCTGCCAGTTGAGGGTTGATAAGGTATTTTTACCTGCCAGTTGAGGGTACAACCATTCTCATTAAGGGAACCTACCATATGAGGGTGATTCTTCAGCTTATCTTTACCTATGGCACGGTACTGACACCCTTTCAACTAAGGTTACAGGTTAGACCCCAGTTAACTTATTTGGGGTATGTTGGTTAGATGATTACCTCCCATAGTTTTAGTTTTAGTCTCAGTATAGAACTTATTTCAGTTCAATAGAATCAGGACTATTAGTTACAGTAACTCAGTATTAGTAACTCAGTCATCAGTAAATCTCAGATTATCAGTTACTCAGTATTAGAACTCATACTCATCTTTAGTAAAAGCTCAGATACAATATACATATACGTATATGCTCAATATTGCATACTCAATATTTACCGTAGTTTAGTTATCCATGCACTCTCATATTCAGTTACTCTATATCATTTAGTCAGTTATTGTTCTTGCATATGAGCCCTTGCATTCAGCTTCACCTCATCTAGCATACCAGTATATTCCACTTACTGGCGCATACTTTCTTTTTGCGCTATGATATCTCATATCATAGGTTCATACGCTCAGGTTCCCGATCGTGCTTAGACAGATTCAGTTAGCAGCAACAAATTCAGTAGTGAGTTCTCATCCATCAAGGATATACTTTTATTTTAGTATTTTAGTTTATCAGTACTTCAGTAGTCGGAGTTAGTTGGGGGCTTATCCCATCAACTTCACATTCAGAAAGTTTACCTAGAGGCTTTTCAGACTACACTTGTTTAGATAATTTTTAGATTTCAAATAATTTGATTAGATATTATGTTTTATCAGTATTTTAGATTTTGAATCTTATGGCAATTCAGACTAATTTCTGCATTATTTTTAGTATTATTATTCAGTGCTCACAATCGATATCAGTCATGGGTTAGCTTGTGGTCCTTTGGGGTCATAAGCATCGTATGGCGTTCGGAGTACAGACTCAGGGAATTACAAACTTGGTATCAGAGCCTAAGGTTCAACAGATTCCTAGGGATTCTGAAAGCCACGTTAAGTAGAGTCTTGTACATAGGTGTGTAGCGCGCCACACTTATGGACAAGAGGCTATGAAACATTTTTGGGAAAAGTTTCCCTTCTTTTAGTATGCATTTCTTGCGAGTGAGCATGAGCTCAAGTTAAACTCTCAGTCTAATTCATTTCTTCCTTCCGTCTACAGAACATGCCTCTTAGAAAAGTTAATGGAAGAAGGAACGAAAATCAGCCAGCACCTCCACCTGTTCAGGCAGATCCCCTGAATGAGCACATATATCACACAAAATTCAGAGCTAATTTTATTGCCTTAGCTTATTCAGTAGTTCCTTAGAGCAATCAGCTGGATATTATCCTATCTAGGATTATGGCCTCTACTCTACCTAGTGGGGGGGGGGGGGGAAGCATAGGAAAAATGGGAGAACTAATAAGAGTGCTAGAACATCAAGTCCAAAGAGTGGTCGTACAAATTAACTCTGCAGGAAGTGTGGTAGGAATCACAAGGCATGTGTAGGGTTGTTAGTGGTTTGTGTTTTGAGTATGGTGAGCCAGGCCATAGTCTTTCAAGGCAAGTTTATCATTTTGCGCATATTACTATCCCCCAGATTCTAGAAGTAAGGTTGCGGCAGTTCAGTTTAGAGGTATTTATTGAGTTGTTCCCAGGCCTATAATGGCGGCTTTAAGCTAATGGGGAGATGATAGAACAAGTAACTAAGTCAGGCTCTCAAATCCTAGTAGTAATTTCAGTATGTGTAGAAAACAGTGGGAGAGGATGATTTCTAACATGTCTTTGCCTCAGTGCAAAGTTTTGTACTTCAACTATCACGATATCTACTCATTCCCTATGTGTTAGCTCTCTAATCATAGCTCATATTCATGCATGTTATCGAAAATCATGTACACTTATAGTTTCTAGTATAAGGAGTTCTAGTTCACTCAGTGCCATGAATCATGTTCCATGAATACAGAAACTCCAAACTCAGGTCATACAACTCATGGATTATCTACTCATGTCATGCTTTACAGTATACTCAGTTCCTATGACTAATGCTACACCCCTAATGACCAGCTAAATTCAGATTTATGCCATGTAAATCATCAATTTAGATCTCTTGATAAATCAATGATGTTGATATTCTATTCCCCAGGCCTCAGTTAAGTGCCGAGTTCGGTGTAGTGTCCATTCATGTTTCATGTCCTTATGTTTTAACCTTCCAGTGAACCCTCCTTATGAAATGATGTAGTGATGAGTAGTTGCTTAGATGGGAGAGAGTAAATATTTCATGTTAAGAAAAGATTGTTGCATGCTTGTTTTACACGAGGTTGTATTTATGAAGATAGGTTTGAACTTCAAGTTGATATGTAATTGCCTAAATGCATTTCGGAGCTTTGAGTAGGCTTGAACATAAGGGGAAAATTCAGTCAAGCTATAACTCCCCGGGTCTATACCCTGGACGTCACACGGTGCTTACGATCTCGAAGGACCACAAGCTAACCCATGACTGGTACCTGCTGTGAGCACTAAATATTAATACTATAATAATGCGGAAGTATAACTTAAATTCCATAAGGTTCATAACATAGAAAATCAATACTGAAATAATGTTGTAATACTGAAAAGAAAAACTGAACAACTGTCTGAAATAATTTAGTTTGAAATCCTCTAACTGTCTGAATGGGGATTTGATGGGATCAATCCCCAACTAACTCCAACAACTGAATAAAATAAGTCTAGTAAAATATGGAAAAGAATAACTCAGTCCTCGTAATATGAGGACTCACCACTATAGTCACTGCTAATAATTTGAACTACTAAGTACGATTTGGAGCCTTTGCATCTGAAATTATGATATAAGATGCCATAGCGCCAAAGAAAAGTATGCATCATTACTTTGAATTTACTAGTATGCTAAGTGAGGTAAGCTGATATACATGGGTTTATATGCATGAACTGTAACTAGCTGAGTAGCATGGACATAACTGAATGAGAGTACATGCATGAATACATAAACTATAACTGAGATCCTATTAACACTGGCTACTAAATTCCGAATACTAATTAACTAATATCTGAATAACTATTTTTGACATTCCTAATTTTTTAGAATGGAATTGAGTTCTATAATGAGCTGGGTGACTGTGTCTGACAGTCCTGAATCTGAATTACTGAACTGAGTTCTATACTGAGACTGAAACAAAAACTGTGGGAGGTAGTTATGTAACCGACATGACCCTCTCCAAATGGATTAAGGTCCAACCTATAACCCCAGTTAGAAGGGTATCGATACCATACAACGGGTAAAAATAAGATGTGAGTTAACCTCTTTAACAAAAAGCACTTTGGTCAACCCTCACTGGCAAGAAAACTCATATGAGGTGTATCAACCCTATTCAGGTAGGAAGATATCTCAACCTATGCTAGCTACGTAATTTTTTAACTCAGGGATTGCTACTAAGGGTCAAACCCTATGATGGCAAAAATACCCCCATCCTTGGGTTCACTTGGTGCAGAATTCTACTAACAACTAAAAGGACACTGAACTGATCACTAGACTGTACTAGGCTTGACTGAGCTGTTACTGATTGTATTGACTGACTAAACTAGACTGAGTGCACTGAGTTCTATAACTAACTAAATCCTGCTATTCATGTCATTACGGAGACTATTTTGTAGCTACTATAATTCTAGGTAAACAGTTAGATTATCAGGTAATGAATACCTCTAGAACTCGATAGCATCTATACTAATAGAACATGACAATACTTGTAACATGAAAATTATCAACTATTCAAAATGCAATCATTGAGACATTTATCAATCACTTGGAAGTCATGAAATTGTAAATGAATAGAAATACATGCTAACATGTCACAATTACACTATTCAATTAACATTGGCATTCCAACGCGCACTTGCAAGGCATAGCTTTAGCATGGTAGATATTTAAACATGTTGTAATGGTATGATTTCAACACTATGCTCACCAAGGGACCATAATTGCCCAATTAACTCAATTAAGCATTTTTTCAAACACCTAGGAGGCATAATCTTGTACTTGGACATGAATAACATGTTGATGCATTATGACTACAATCGTTAATTCACAATTTAAGAGTTGTGACCTGGGGATTACAACAATTTCATACATGATATCTTATACTCATGAAAACTTTAACTAAATCTAGAATTGAAAACCCATACAAATAACATGAACATGAAAACAACCCAATTGATACATGTAATTCATGAAACTATTAACTTGAGGTTTTGAAAAGGGTTCTTGAACTCCAAGGATGGAAGAAAACCAAAAGATGAACACTTAACATACCTTGATTTGTGAATTCGCAATGATTGTGGTGAGTTATTGAGATTTGATCCTTGAGCTCGATGAAACTAGGTCTTGTTCTTGAGATGGTTTTTGTGAAAATGATTAAAATATGTTTTTTGGGGCTGAAATCTAGTGTTTATGACGTTTTTGATGTGAGCCAAAAGACCCTATTGTCCTCCAATATGTGAAGTCTAAACCTGAAAATTCCAGGAGCGTGCTATGGAGCGGGTGTCGCATGCTCTGGAGCAGCGAAATAGAGCGTGTACTACATGCTCTATAGCATGCTCCCTAGGGGTGGACTAGAGAGTGCGTCGTACGCTATTCGCATGCAGCTACTGTTTTGGACTTCCAAACATACCCTAAAAGAATTCCAAAAATTCTAAAGCTCACCCAATAGGACCTATTAACATCCCTGATCATGAATCAACTTAAAAATCGACATTCTAAGGTCATAAGGGTCAAAAATAAAGTCATGGAAATTTCGAGGTCAGAAATAAGACAAAGTGTCAATACTTAGCTTAAAATTTTTTCCTAAGTATGGGACCTCTTTTATGATATGTAAGACTGAATTAGACTAAGAATTTTATAGGGTCTTACAATATCTCCCTCTTAGAAACATTCATCTTCAAATAAGACTAACTGAACTGACTACTGAGAAACTGTATTGATACTGATATGCACAACTGAGACATGATTGAACTTGGGGATAGGACAAATGACTGAAACTACTAATGAACTGAATTTTTATACTGAAAATTCATATCTGGAGCATAGTTGCATGGCTAAAATTGATTTATGATTGCATGATTGTCATGAGAATGATATTCAACAGTAATTTATATCGAATTTGTAAAGGTAATCTGAACATGGAATTGTGTGAATCTAAGGAAGACTGTTACCTTGATCTGAATCTGAGTTTACGAGAAAAGAGGTGAAGATACTTGGCTCACATATCTGATTCTACTTTCAAGTACCTCCCTCAACAGATTGATTCCGCCAAAGAACCTTGACTAAAGGAACTTCTTTGTTTCTCAGTCACCGAACTTGATGATCAAGGATTTTGACTGGGATTTCCTCATAAAAGAGACTGTTCTGAACGTCTATACCCTCTATAGGGACTATAACTGCTGGGTCACCTATGCATTTCTTTAGCAAGGAGACATACAACACTGGATGTATTGAAGATAGGTCTGAAGTTAACTCAAGCTCATAAGCTACCTTTCCGAAACGGTTGAGAATTTGGTAAGGACCGATATATTGGGGACTGAGCTTCATCTTCTTGCCAAACCTCTTAAGTCCTTTCATCGGAGAGATTGTCAAATATATATAGTCACCAATTTAGAACTCGAGATCTTCTTCGTACATCTGCGTACGATTTTTGCCGGCTTTGAGCTATCTTGAGTCTTTCCTTGATCAACTGAACTTTTTCTAAAGTATTAAATACCAAGTCAGGCCTTACCACTGTGGCCTCACCCACTTCAAACCAACCAATGGGAGATCTACATCTCCTCCCATAGAGCGCCTCAAACGGAGACATCTGAATACTGGAATGGTAACTGTTATTATATGCGAACTCAATCAAGGAAAAGTGGTCATCCCAACTACCCTTAAAGTCGATGGCATATGCTCTTAACATATCTTCCAAAGTATGAATGGTCCTTTCTGCTTGACCATCTGTCTGAGGGTGAAAGGCTGTACTGAGGTGAACTTGGGTACCAAGACCCTTTTGGAAGGCTTTCCAGAAATAAGAGGTGAACTGCATATCTTTATCTAAAATGATGGACAATTGAACTCCTTGTAATCTGACCAACTCTCTAACATAGATCTTGGCATAATCCTCAGCTAAATAAGAGGTATGAATTGGTAAGAAATGAGCTGATTTGGTCTGCCTATCCATAATGACCCAAATCAAATCATGCTGGTGACAAGTACGGGGCAAACTCATCACAAAATCCGTATTCACGTCCTCCCACTTCTAAGTGGGAATACTAAACTCCTGCATAGAACCATAGGCTTTTGATGCTCGATCTTAACCTGCTGACATGTCGAACACTTAGATACAAACTCTACAATATCTCTTTTCATCCCACTCCACCAATAGACTTCCCACAAGTCGCGTTACATCTTGGTGGCCCTGGATGAATGAAGTAGCGCTTACCATGCGGTTCGGCAAGATTTTGCTACCTCAAGTCATCTACACTTGGCACACATAGTCGACCCTAGAAACGCAATAAACCGTCTCCCCCTTAGGAGAAAACCTCTACTTTTTGATCTCTGACTAAATCTTTTAACTTAAGTAGATTGGGATCTCTATCTTGCTTTTCGTTCACTTTGGAAACCAGAGGTGATTCTAAACTAGTTTGAACCCACACACTATCCTCTACTAAATTGACTAAGCGGACACCTAGTCGAGCAGGCTGATGAACTTAGATTCTTCTTACCATTCTCAACATGAGCAACACTAGCCATAGATATTCTACTGAGGGCATCCACCACTATATTGGCCTTCCCTGGATGATACAAAACACTCATTTCATATTCTTTCAATAACGCTAAAAACCTCCTTGTAACGCCCAGGAAAACGGGTCCCGGAGCGTCACATGGTGCTTGAGGCTACAAGTAGGCCCAAGCTAACCCTTTGAGCCATTTTCATTCAGTTCAACAAAAATTAATGGGATTTTCGTAAATAACCCACAAATATCAACAGAGTAATCATCATCAAATAATAAAAGAAATTTAGAAAGATAACAAAATACGACTTATTAGTCAACTCCCAACATCAATACCAGTTTAACAAGCCTCTAAGAAAATCAATAAAACCAGCGAGCCATTGAGACATGCCCCAACTGACTCATACTCAGTTATCAAATGTAAACAATTCCGTGAAACCAACATCAAACATCACGTCCTCGGAACATGAGGACTCACCAGAATAGAGGATGTAGAACAGTGTGCCCGAAGAATCACTGTCGAACCTGGAACTGAGCACCTGAACCTACATTCTGAGAAAATGCAGCCCACATCCGAAAATGTGGGTCAGTACCATGGATAGGAACCAAGTATATGGGGGTGTATGTAGTTGTATAAACATCATCATCATAAATATTTATAAGAAATATGCAGGATTTATGAAAGACTCACATAGCCCGAAGAAAATTATCATAATCATGGGAGGATGAAATAAGTACAATAACACATGTGAGTCATCATATAATTTGTCAATCGCTTTCAGTTCATAAAGAATATCAATTCTCATAATGTAAATATCATTTAACTATTTCAAAAGAATAACTTTCACAATTCCACTTTCAAATCACTTCACCATTCACCATCGACACAAGGAAACACACTCACACTGGGAGATCCTATAACCGACATAAACCATGTGAGATACATGGAGTCCAACGTACAACCCACATTGGGGAGAGCCATCCTATCCTTGCCAGCGGAGTAGGACTATCGATATAAAATCCACACAAACTAGTGATCACTATATAAATCAGCCTCAGGCTCACTTCTATGGGAACACGTAGTTGTAGGAAAGTAAGGTCGCTTTATACCTCCTACTCGGTGCTAAAGATTTCTCCCAGACTTAACTCAACTCATTTCAAAGACAATCCACAATAAAACAATTTCAGTAATATATAAATATACATCGGGAGCTATCATGCTTCCCATTTGTCAAAATCAACCACGTTGTGGATTTCTTTCACACTCGAGTTCAAAACAAATCCATTAAGACCAAAAGGTCTAATCATTCAAAATATCTCAAATATTCAACATCAACATCTTATAACACACACTTTCTAAGAAAATACAATTTTCAATGGGGATTCACGATCCAAATATCAAAATCATGATAAATATCGTTCAAGATTCATGCTTTATATCTCCACACATGTAAATTCATATTTCAAAATCATATACATCAATATTTCATAATAATCATCATAAGATATGGGTTCATGCTTCAAATTCATAAAAATCAAATAAAAATCATGCATTTTTAAAGAAAATTACTTTTGGGCACAAGAACGAAAGAGAGTTCTTGTTGAAAAACCCCACATACCTTGAATGATGAACTTTAGATCGATACTCATTTTTTAGATGTTAATTGTGTCTTTGAATGATGGTTCTTGGAGTTCTTGAACTAGGAACTTGGAATCTTGAATAAATTTGTAGAATTAATGGTGAACTTTGGAGGTTCTTCAAGTTGTATGTAGGAGCTTAGGGTTTTTTTTTGGGGAATTTGATGAAATATAACATATAATGCTTCTAATAGGCTTTAATATAGGGTTTGGACGAATTTTGGGTGAGTCGGAATGACCAAAACACCCCTAAAAATCAAATAATTCTTGAATCTGTCCTTTGGTGGACTGTTTTGATAGTCTAAAGTAGATCAATCATAACGTTTTACTTCGATATCCAACTTGGATGAAACCAATTTCATTAGAAAGAGGACTCTCATATATTTCTATTGATATATAGTATCTCACCCAGATCATAATGTACGATGAGCTATGATCGTTTGAAGTTGAACCAAAAAATCACTTTTGTTAGGCTGAAGTAGATCGACCATAAATTTTTGCTCCGATAGAGAAATTGGATGAAACCAATTTCATTAGAAAGAGGACTCGCAGGTCTTTTCGTTGATATATAGTAGATCACCCAGATCTTTATGTACAAGGAGTTATGATCATTTAAAGTTGGAGCAAAAATACGCCAGGCCTTACTACTTTTTCCTGTACGTTATATTGTTCACTACTATTCACGGTTCGATTGGAATGTTCATAACTCATCGATCGGGTGTCCATTTTTGATGATCCACATATCGTTGGAAACATTACGCACAAAATTTCAATGAAAAATTTCTGGGGTATTACATCATCCCCCCTTGGAAACATTCATCCTCGAATGACGCTAGACATGCCAAGATTAGATAGGAAATAGAGCATACAACTGAAACCATTCGTTAGACTCATCACCACATCATTTCTGACTCTGAATACAACATAGAATGTATAAATTCAAGAAACTACAGCTGAACACATAATAAATGACAGCTGAACTACTGCAACTTTTATCAAAAGTGCATGATTTAGGAAAGAACGATACCTTCGGCTTGATCGGAGTTCGTGGAAAATAGGTGCGGGTTCTTGGATCGCATATCCGCCTCAGCTTCCCAAGTTGCACCATCAACAGATTGGTTTCGCCACGATACCTTGACCAAGGTAACTTCTTTGTTCCTTAGTCTTCGGACACTGAAATCAAGAATCTCAACAGAAATCTCATCAAAAAAATGATTTTCTTGAATGTCAGCACTCACAGAGGAATCCACTACCACATCATCGCTAATATGCTTTCTAAGCATGGAGACATAGATTATTGGATGAACAGAGGACAAATCGAAAGGAAACTCGACTTCATAAACAACCTTACCAACACGGCTAAGAATTTTGTAA
Organism: Capsicum annuum; assembly: GCF_002878395.1. Classification (NCBI taxonomy): domain Eukaryota; kingdom Viridiplantae; phylum Streptophyta; class Magnoliopsida; order Solanales; family Solanaceae; genus Capsicum; species Capsicum annuum. The sequence continues at coordinate 48,506,741 of NC_061111.1, forward strand.
GGACCAACATAACGACGACTAAGCTTCCCCTTCTTTCCGAATCTCTTCACCCCCCCTCATGGGTGAAATTTTCAGATACACTAGGTCACTAACTTCAAACTCAAGGTCTCTCCTTCTAACATCCGCATATGGCTTCTGACGACTCTGCACAGTTTTTAACCTTTCCCTAATCAACTTAACTTTTCCCATAGCCTCAAATACCGAATCAGGACCACTCACAGCTGCTTCACCCATCTCGAACCAACGTCTGAGTGATCTACACTTCCTCCCATATAAGGCTTCAAATGGAGCCATGCCAATACTAGAGTGGAAACTGTTATTGTAAGCAAACTCTATCAACGGTAAGTGATCATCCCAACTTCCCTTAAAGTCAAGTGCACAAGCTCTCAACATATCCTCTAAGGTCAGGATGGTCTGCTCAGCCTGACCATCGGTTTACGGATGAAAAGCAGAACTCAAAAGCACTTGGGTACCAAGTCTCTTCTTAAAAGCTTTCCAAAATTGCGAAGTGAACTGAGTACCCCTATCCGAAATGATAGACAAGGGAACTCTATGCAGTCTGACTAGCTCTCGGATATACAATCTAGCGTAATCCTCAGCAGTATATAAAGTATGAACAGGCAAGAAATAAGCAGACTTAGTCAACCTATCAACCACAACCCAAATGGAATCATGATGGCGTCGGGAAGGAGGTAAACTAGTCACGAAGTCCATATTTATCTCTTCCCACTTCCAGGTGGGAATACTAAACTCTTGCCTCATACCACAAGGTCTTTTGAGTTCAACCTTAACCTGTTGGCATGTTGCACACTTAGCTACAAACGCTGCTATATCTTTCTTCATGCCACTCCATCAATAGATTTCCCGCAAGTCTCGGTACATCTTGGGGGCACCAAGATGAATAGAATATCGCACCCCGTGTGCTTCAGCCATAATCCTCTGTCTCAGATCATCAACATTCGGGACACACAATCTACCCTGCAATCTCAACACACCATCTCCCCCTTGGGAGAAAACCTTTACTTTTTGGTCCTTGTTTGACTTCTTCAGTCTGACCAAACTAGCATCTAAGTATTTCTTTTCCTTCACTTCCGAAACCAAGGAGGATTCAGAACTACTCTGAACCTCTATACTACCTTCAGCAGAGTCAAACAACCTAACCCCTAATCTAGCCAAATGATGTACATCATGATCCAACTCTTTATTACCTTCTACCACATGTGAAACACTACCCATGGACACTCTACTTAGGGCATCTGCCACAACATTGTCCTTGCCCAAATGGTACAGCACACTCATATCATAGTCCTTTAACAATTCTAACCATCGTTTCTGCCTAAGATTCAATTCTCTCTGGGTAAACACATACTGTAGACTCTTATGATCAGTGAAAACATCAACATCTACACCATACAAATAGTGTCTCCAGATTTTCAAAGCAAACACAACAACAGCCAACTCAAGGTCATGGGTGGGGTAATTTTTCTCATGGGCTTTCAACTGTCTAGAAGCAAAAGTATCACTTTACCCTTTTGCATCAATACTCAACCCAACCAAACTCTTAAAGCATCACAGTATACCACAAAACCATCAGGCAAAGTCAAAACAGGGGCTGAAGTGAGTCGAGTCTTCAACTCCTGAAAACTCTTCTCACAAGATTCAGACCACAAGAACTTCACTTTCTTTTGGGTTAACTGAGTCATAGGAGACGCTATAGAGGAGAAACTCTCAACAAATTGGTGGTAATAGCTAGCTAAACCCAAGAAACTTCGAATATCATTCAGAGAAATAGGTCTAGGACAATTTCTAACAGCTTCGGTCTTTTGGGGATCAACTCTAATACCCTCAGAATAAATGATATGACCTAGAAAAGTAATTCACCTTAGCCAAAACTCACACTTACTGAACTTGGTAAACAACTTGTGATCTCTAAGGGTTTGCAAGATAGTTCGAAAATGATCAGAATGGTCATCCTTACTACGGGAGTACACTAGTATATCATCGATGAACACTATGACAATCATATCCAGATATGGTCTGAACACGCGATTCATGAGGTCCATAAAAGCTGTTGGGGCATTAGTTAACCCAAAAGACATAACAAGAAACTCAAAATGGCCATGATGAGTTCGGAAAGCAGTTTTTGGGATGTCACACTCCCTAACTTTGAGTTGATAATAGCCAAAACAAAGGTCTATCTTTGAGAAATAACTTGCACCTTACAATTGGTCAAACAAATCTTCTAGTCTCAGAAGGGGGTACTTATTTTTGATGGTGACTTTATTCAGTTGGCGGTAATCAATGGACATATGCAAAGAGCCATCTTTCTTTATTACAAACAACACAGGAGCACCCCAAGGAGAAACACTGGGCCTTATGAAACCATTATCTAGTAGATCTTTGAGTTGCTTTTTAAACTCCTTAAGTTCTGCAGGGGCCATACGGTAAGGAGGAATAGAAATGGGCTGAGTATCAAAAAGAAGATCAATCCCGAACTCTATCTCTCTATCAGGAGGTATCCCTAGGAGATCATCCAGAAAGACATCAGAAAACTCATTGACGACGTTAACAGACTGGAGAGTTAGAGTCTCAGACTTAGTGTCTTTGACTCTAACTAAATGGTAAATACACCCCTTGGAAATAAGCTTTCTAGCTTTGAGGTAAGAGATAAAATGACTCTTGGGTAACACAGAATTCCCAAACCACTCAAACACGGATGCACCCAGAAACTGAAACTTGACCACTCGGGTCCGATAATTAATAGAGGTATAAGAAGAATACAACCATTCCATACCCAGAATCACATCAAAATCTACCATGTCTAACTTAATAAGATCAGCCAACAAGACTCTATGAAGATCAATGGGTAAGCGGGTTGAGGTTGCTGACCATCATTATTTCTTCTCGCTCGATGTGGAGGCATATTTTTGAAAGAGGAGAGCACGAATCAATAGAAGAGAGAGACACTTTAAGCACAATAGACTTCTGAAATAAAGAATCACATTTTTCCTAAAATGTCTTGTAGCCTCTTGCTCATAGATGTGGCGCGCTACACACTGATGATCAAGACTCTACTTAACGCGGCTTGTTAGACTTCCTAGGACACCTTAAAACCTTAGGCTCTGATACCAAGTTTGTAACACCCTAAAAAATGGGTCCCAGAGCATCACACGGTGCTTGAGGCTACGAGTAGCCCCAAGCTAACCCTTTGAGTCATTTTCATTCAGTTCAACACAAATCAATAGGGTTTCCATAAATAACCCTCAAATATCAACAGAGTAATCATCATCCAAGAATAAAAGAATTTTAGAAAGATAACAAAATATGACTTATTAGTCAACTTCCAACATCTATACTAGTCTGACAAGCCTCTACCAATATCAATAAAACCAGCGAGCCATTGAGACATGCCCCAACTGACTCATACTCAGTTATCAAATGTGAAAAATTTCGTGAAACCAACATCAGACATCACGTCCTCGGAAAATGAGGACTCACCACAACAGAGGATATAGAACAGCATGCCCGAAGAATTACTGTCAAACCTGGAACTGAGCACCTGAACCTACATTCCAAGAAAATACAGCCCACATCCGAAGATGTGGGTCAGTATCATGGAAAGGAACCGAGTATATGGGGGTTTATGCAATTGTATAAACATCATCATCATAAATATTTATAAGAAATATGCAGGACGTATGAAAGACTCACATAGCCCAAAGAAAATCATCATAATCATGAGAGAATGAAATAAGTACAATAACACATGTGAGTCGTCATATAATTTGTCAATCACTTTTAGTTCATCAAGAATATCAATTCTCATAATTAAAATATCATATAAATCTTTTGAAAGAATAACTTTCATAATTCCACTTTTAAATCACTTCATCATTCACCATAGACACAAGGAAACACATACACACTAGGATATCTTATAACCGACATAAACCATGTGAGCTACATAGAGTCCAACATACAACCCACGTTGGGGAGAGCCATCCTATCCTTTCCATCGGAGTAGGACTATCGATATCAAATCCACACAAACTAGTGATCACTATATAAATCAGCCTCAGGCTCACTACTACGGGGCCACGTAGTTCTAGGGAAGTAAGGTCGCTTTATACCTTCCACTCAATGCTAAAGATTTCTCCCAAACTTAGCTCAGATCATTTCGAAGACAATTCACAATAAAATAATTTCAGTAATATATAAATATCCATCGGGAGCCATCATGCTTCCCATCTATCAAAATTAACTATGTTGTGGATTTTTTTCACACTCGAGTTCAAAACAACTCCATTAAGATCAAAAGGTCAAATCATTCAAAATATCTCAAATATTCAACATCAACGTGCTTATAACACACACTTTCTGAAAAAAACACAATTTTCCATGGGGATTCACGACCCAAATATCAAAATCCTGATAGATATTGTTCAAGATTCATGCTTTATATCTCAACACATGTAAATTCATCTTTCCAAATCATAAACATCAAGATTTCACAATAATCATCATAAGATATGGGTTCATGCTTCAAATTCGTAAAAATCAAATAAAAATCATGCCTTTGTAAAGAAAATTAGTTTTGGACACAAGAACGAAAGAGAGTTCTTATTGAAAAACCCCACATACCTTGAATGATGAACTTTAGATCGATACTCATTTTTGAGATGTTAATCGTGCCTTTGAATGATGGTTCTTGGATTTTTGAACTAGGAACTTGGAATCTTGAATAAATTTGCAGAATTAATGGTGAACTTTGGTGGTTCTTGAAGCTGGATGTAGGAGCTTAGGGTTTTCTTTTTGAGGGAATTTGATCAAATATAACATATAATGATTCTAATAGGCTTTAATATAGGGTTTGGACGGATTTTTGGTGAAGGAAAATAACCAAAACGCCCCTAAAAATTAAATAACTCTCGAATCTATCCTTTAGTGGACTGTTTTGATAGTCTGAAGTAGATAAACCATAACGTTTTACTCCGATATCCAAATTAGATGAAACCAATTTCATTAGAAAGAGGACTCTCATATATTTCTGTTGATATATAGTATCTCACCCAGATCATTGTGTACGAGGAGTTATGATCATTTGAAGTTGACCCAAAAATTCACTTTTGATAGGCTGAAGTAGATCGAACATAACTTTTTACTCCGATAGACAAATTGGATGAAACCAATTTCATTGGAAAGAGAACTCACAGAGCTTTCCGTTTATATATATATGTACAAGGAGTTATGATCATTTAAATTAGGAGCAAAAATACGCCAGGCCTCAATACTTTTTCCTGCACGTTTTACTGTTCACTACTATTCACGGTTCGATCGGAATGTTTATAACTCGTCGCTCGAGTGTCCGTTTTGGTTGATCCACATATCGTTGGAAAGATTATTCGATAATCTACATAATGGTGGGTCATAATATAAGACATTTTGTATGGAAAATTTATTATTCATTCTAGAAGATAGAACCCAACACGTTTTCGCACAAAATTTTAATGAAAAATTTCCCAGGGTATTACACTCCTCTGACGCAGATTCAGGTTTTTTTGAGATAACATATACTGTAGGCTCTTATTGTATGTGAACACATTAACATGCACCCCATACAAGTAGTGACTCCAAATTTTTAAGGCAAACACTACAGCTTCTAGCTCAAGATTATGAGTGGGGTAGTTCTTTTCATGGGGTTTAAGATATCTAGAGAAATAGGCTATAACCTTGCATCTCTGCATTAAAACACACCCTAAAACAACTCTAGAAGTACCACAATATACCACAAACCCATCTAAAACATCTGGTAGAGTAAAAACTAGAGCTGTAGTGAATCGAGTCTTCAACTCCTGAAAACTCTTTTCACAAGAATCTGACCATTGGAATTTGAGTTTCTTCTGAGTTAGTCTGGACATAGGGGATGTAATAGATAAAAATAAATTAGAAAATCATTGGTAATAGCCAACCAAACCCAAGGAACTCCTAATATCTATTGGAGAGATGGGTCTGGGCCAGTTTCTTACTACTTTGGTCTTTTAGGGATCAACTCTAATGCCATCACTAGATATTATAAGACTAAGAAAAGCTACTGACCTTGTCCAAAACTCACACTTACTTAATTTGGTGAACAATTGATGGGCTATGGGAGTTTGTAATACTATTCTGAGATGGTTTGCATGATCACTTTCACTGCAGAAATAGACAAGAATGTCATTAATGAAGACTATAACAAACATATCGAAGTACTGCTTGAACATGCTGTTCATCAAGCCCATGAAAGCTGCTGGGGAATTGGTAATACCAAATGACATGACTAATAATTTGAAGTGGCCATACCGAGTTTTGAAAGCTATCTTTGGAATGCCATATTCTCTGACTCTAAGCTGATGATAGCCTGACCTGAGGTCTTTCTTAGAAAAGTAACTAGCACCCTGAAGTTGGTCAAAATAGTCATCGATTTTGGAAAGTGGATACTTGTTCTTGACCGTGACTTTGTTCAATTGAAGATAGTCAATACATATTCTGAGAGAACCATCTTTCTTACGCACAAATAAAATTGGTGCACCCCATGTGGAAACATTGGGCCTAATAAATTCCTTATCTAGGAGATTTTTCAACTGTTCTTTTAGTTCTTTAAGTTCAGGTGGAGCCATTCTATATGGCGGAATAGAGATGGACTGAGTATCTGGAAGAAGGTCAATTTCAAAGTCAATTTCTCTTTCGAGAGGGACCCCGGGAAGATCCTCGGGAAACACATCTAGAGATTCACATAATACTGAAACTAACTCAAGATTTGGGGTCTCTAAAATAGAGTCTTTAACTCGAATGAGATGGTGTACACATGCCTTGGATATCATTCTTTTCTCTCTAAGGTAAGAAATAAGCTAACCCCTAAGTGCTGAAGTACTACCCCTTCATTCAAGGACAAGTTCATAAGGAAACTGCAAATAGACAATTCTATTTCTGCAGTCAACTGAAGCATAACATGAATGAAGCCAATCCATGCCGAGAATGACATTAAAATTTGTCATCTCTAATTCTACTAAGTCTGCTAAAGTAACTTACTGAGATACTATAACCGGATAGTTCCTGTATACCCGTCGGGCTGTGATAGATTTACCCACTACGGTATGACTAAGAAGGGCTCTGTTAGGATTTTGGGACTTTCTCCAAAGTCAATGACTATATAAGGAGTTACAAATGACAAAAAAGCTCTTGGATCTAGCAAAGCATAAATATGTAAATGATAAACTAATAAAGTACCAGTGACCATATCAGGAGAACTTTCCTGATCCTGTTGGGACTGGAGCGCATAGAGCCTGTTTGGGTACTTCCCACTGGTGGCACTAAAAGTGGCACCCTATAGATTCAAGAGATTGGACTGAGATGGGGGACAATTATGCTGACTCTGAGAACCCACCTAAGGACACTCTTTGATTCTGTGACCTGGCTTGCTGTACCCAAAACATACATCACTGCAAGTTCTGCAGATACCCTGATGGTTTCTACCATACTTCTGGCAAAGGGGATTAGTTCGGGCACTACTAACACTACCCAAGGGTTTAGGGCCTATTGCCATATCTCTAATGCCTTCTTTAAATTTTTGCACTGGAGCACTGGCTGAGGACGGAGCTGGAACTTAAGATTTTGGGCAAAACCAAGAATAATTACCTCTCTCTAACTTAGTATAAGTGAAATTAAAGCTACCTATTCTCGCTCTCTTGTTCTCCTTCTCCTTCTCTTTATTCTTAGATTCTTTTATTTGATGAGCATATACCATGAGCCTGGATATTTCCATCTCCTTAATCAGCATTGCGGTCCTACACTCCTTGACCACACTGTTAGACACACCTGACACAAACTTACTCATCTTTGATCTACTATCTACTACCACGTGAGGGGCATATCTGGCTAACTGAGTAAACTTAAGAGAATACTCTTGTACTGTCATGTTTCCCTACTTTAGATTAATAAAATCTAAAACGTTAGCTTCCATTAACTCCAGTGGGAAGAACCTATGAAGTAAAGAAGTGGCAAACTCCTCCCGTTCTATGGGCCTTGCATTTGAGGCCTTCTTTACTTTTCACTGCTTGAACCATGAGTGAGCCACATCCTGTAACTGATATGCGGCTAACTTAGTACTCTCACTTACAGTCACCCCCATAATATTTGTGACTTTCTATACCTAATCAAGGAATTCCTGTAGGTCCTCATTTGACTTAGACCTTGTAAATAATGGAGGATTCATTCGGATGAAGTCTTAAATCCTGGCTGCAGTAGTATTAGCCTATAGGTTGGTCGAAATGGTAGCTGGGCATTCATTCTGGGATACTACTGAATTGACTAGAGTAGTAAATGTAGCCCTAACTTCTGCATGGGAGACATGCTCATCTAGAGAATCTGTCTGAACATGCTGAGGGGCTGGCTGATTTCTTGTTCTTCTTCTGTTCTTCTTGGTAAGTATGTTCTATAAAAGGAAGGAAGAAAAGGATTAGACTGAGTTTTTAACTTGAGCTTATTCTCGCTCCACGACGTAAATATTGAAAGAAGGACACTTTTCCTAAAAAAACTTGTAGCCTCTTGTCCATAAGTGTGGCGAACTACACACCCATGCATAAGACTCTACTTGATGCGGCTCTCAGACTTCCTAGGACTCTATTGAACCTAACTTTGATACCAAGTTTGTAATGCCCCGAGTCTATACCCCAGTGTCACACGGTGCTTATGATCTCAAAAGATCATAACTAACCCATGACTAGTACCTGCTGTGAGCATTAAATAGTAATATTGTAATAATGCAAAAGTATAACTGAAATACCATTAGGTTCACAACATAAAAAATTACTACTGAAATACTGTTGTAATACTGAAAAGAAAAACTGAACAACTATATGAAACAATTTAGTTTGAAAGCCTCTAACTGTCTGTATAGGTAGTTGTTGGGACAAATCTTCAACTAACTTTAACAACTGAATAAAATAAGTCTACTAAAATACTAAAAAGAATAACTCAGTCCTTGTAATATGAGGACTCACCACTGTACTCGCTGCTAATAATCTGAACTTCTAAGTACGATCTGGAGCCCGTGCATCTAAACCTATGATATAAGACATCATAGCGTAAAAGAAAAGTATGTGTCAGCACTTTGAATATACTGGTATGCTAAGTAAGGTAGGCTGATATGCATGGATTCATATGTATGAACAATAACTAGCTGAGTAGCATGGACGTAACTGAATGAGAGACATGCATAAATACATAAACTGTAACTGAGATCATGTTAAAATTGGATACTAAATTCCAAATACTGATTAACTGATATCTGAAATTACTATTTCTGATAGTCCTGATTCTGTAAAAAGAAGTTGAGTTCTATACTGAGTTGGGTGACTATTTCTGACAGTCCTAAATCTGTAGAACTGAATTGTATTCTATACTGAGTTTGAAAATAAAATTATGGGAGGTAGTTATCTAACCGACATGCCCCTCTTTGAATGGATTGAGGTCCAACCTGTAACCTTAGTTGGAAAGGTGTCGATATCGTGCCATAGGTAAAAACAAGCTATGAGTTAACCCTCTCTGACACAAAGCACTTTCATCAACCCTCAGTGGCAGGAAAACTCATATGTGGGGTATCAACCCTAGTATGGCAGGAAGATATCTAAACCAATACTGGCTATGTAGTTCTGTAATATAGGGATTACTACTATGAGTCAAACCCTATCCTGGCAGGAATACCCTCATCCCTGGGTTCGCTCGGTGCTGAATTCTACTCTCAACTGAATGGACACTAAACTGATTACTAGACTATGCTAGGCTTAACTGAGCTATTACTGATCGTATTGACTAACTTAACTGGATCGAGTTCTATAACTTACTGAATCCAACTATTCATAACATTACTAAGACAATCTTGTAGCTACTGTAATTCTTGGTAAACAACTAGATTGTCGGGTATTGAAAACCCCCTAGAATTCGGTAGCATCTATACTAATAGAACATGGCAATACTTGAAACATTAAAGTAGTCAATTTTTCAAAATGCAATCATTGAGACATTCATCAAGTACTTGGAAGTCATGAACTTGTACATGAATAGGAATACATGCTAACATGTCATAATTACACTATTCAATTTACATAGGCATTCCAACGAGCACTTGCAAGGCATAACTTTAGCATGGTAGAAATTTAAACATATTGTAATGGCATGATCTAAACACTAGGGTCACCAAGGGATCACAAATGCACAATTAACTCAATTAAGCATTTTGCCAAACACTTAGGAGGCATAATCTTGTACTTGGACATGAATAACATGTTGATGCATCATGACTACAGTCGTTAATTCACAATTCAAGGGTTGTGACATGGGGATTACAATAATTTCATACATGATATCTTATACTCATGAAAATTACAATTAAATCTTGAATTGAAAACCTATACAAACAACATGAACATGAAAATAACCCAATTGATACATGTAGTTAATGAAACTATTAACTTGAGGTTTTGAAAAGAGTTCTTAAACTCCATGGTGGAAGGAAACCCAAGGATGAACACCTAACATACCTTAGTTTGTGAATTTGGAAAGATTATGCTGAGTTTTTGAGACTTTATTCTTGAGAGGTTTTTTGTGAAAAACGATGTATCTATGCTATTTAGGGCTGAAATCAAGTGTTTAGGACATTTTTTATGTGAGCCAAAAGACCCTATTGCCCTCCAATACATGGAGTCTAAAGATAAAAATTCCAGGATCTTGCTATAAAGCGTGTGTCACATGCTCTGGAGCACCGGAATAGAGCGTGTCCCGCATGCCCTATTGCATGCTCCCTAAGGGTGGAATGGAGCATGTTTTGCACGCTAATCGCACGCAACTACTGTTTTGGACTTCCAAAGATGCCCCAAACGAATTTCAAAAATTCTAAAACTCACCCAATAGGACCTATTAACATCCCTGATCATGAATCAACTAAAAAATTGACATTCTAAGGTCGTAAGGTCAAAAATAAAGTCATGGAAATTTCAAGGTCAGAAATAAGAGTAAATGTCAATACTTAGCTTAAAATGTTTTCCTAAGTCTAGGACCTCTTTTGTGCTATGTAAGACTGAATTAGACTAATACTTTTACGAGGTATTACACCAGCTCAGTCCTGAGTAGGTAGAGTGATTAGTGCCTATGTAATATTTTCAGTAGCCTCAAGTGAAATATGATGTTGAAGTAGAAATTATAGTTGAGAAATGGGGCTAAGGTTGAAAATTGGTAGTTCTAGTGCAAAAGGATTAGTAACCCTATCTTAGATGATGTTTCGTAGGCCTTGCTCCATGTTACAAAATATTAGCCATGATGTGATCTCTTATTCAGATGTCTTATTCAGACCATGCTAAGATTTCCTTGCTCCCTAAAGTTAGTAGAATTTTATAGAAAGAGTGTTGAGAAATGCTCCAGTTGAGTATAAGTTTTCACTATGAGTTTTTTGGTAAAGCCAATAATTCAGTTTAGCAGTCAGGCGGACAAGTTCATATGGTTTCCAATCTTTTCACCCAGTCATCCTATCCAAAGTCTCATGAATATGACCGTTCCAGGATGGAGAATTCTTGTAGTTGAAATTTCATCTCAGTTCATGTATCATTCCTCAGTTTTAGATCCCAAATATTCAGTCACGATTCTGTTCTTAGGGGCCCCGTGCATTGTCTTATTTTTTCCTCAGTATCTCAGCCATGTCAGCATTCTTTAGGGGATATAATGTCCCAAGTGGGAGGTGTACTATAACCCCTGAGATTTCATGTACTAAACCTTCCAGTTTCTTATCATGTAACAAGATTCAGTTTGGAGTAATGAGTACTCATAAGTTGACTCTCTCATTCCAAATCTCAGCAGTATGACATGTATTTAGGGAGTCATAAGTTCATGATATTCAATTCATGTAGTATGTTTCAGACTCAGTTATTTTCTCATGTTCCCATTCATGCATATTTAGTAAATGATATCAAGTTCATCATTATTCTAAGCTTGAGGTAACAGTCTTACTTAGATTTACTCAGTTCTATGTTCAGTTTCAGTACAAAGTTCAGTTACTGTGCATATTATCTTCATGACAATCATGCATTCATGAATAAGTTCAACCATGTACTTATGCATAAAATATGCAGTTTTAGTTTGAGAACTCAGCTAATCAGTAGTTTCAGTCATGTATTCCTTACATCAGATATGCATGTTTATCACATAAACTCAGTCTATCAGTGTTTCTCGGCTTAATTTGTTTAATTTGAGGATGAATGTTTCTAAGGGGGAGATATTGTAATACCACGTTACATGAGTAATCTTATATAAATTTTTCTTAATACTCATAATTCTTTGGTTTAGAACTTACCATTGGGTGAAAAGTTTAGTCAACTTTTCAACGATATAAAATTCATCCAAATCCAATACCCGGGTGAACAGTTATGGCCATTTTTGTAAAACAGTGTGCTAACAGGCACATCAACGCATCGCGGAGAGGGTGCAAATAGCAATTGTCATTTTCAAGTGTGCCATATCAATCCCACTGCATCGCGCCAAGGACTGAATTTGTTTTCAGTGAGGATCCACGATTGCACCGCATCATGCCATTAGTCCAGTTCTCAGTCGTTCATTTTCCAGTGAGTCAGCGCGATTGTACCGCGTCGCGCTGGCATGAAAAATCAGGATTTTCAACTTCTGTGATTTTATTTTAGGGACTATTTGGTCAATTTCCAAAACCCCTAAGCAGCCTAAACACATGATTAACTTCCTGAATAACCTAATTAGTTATTATTTACACACTTTGTCTCAAGATTAAAACATTCTCTCTCAAAAGGGCAAAACCTTAGTTTCAAGAATCAAGAACAAAGTTCAAGAATTCCTTTAAGAACCTTTAAGAATAAATCCTCTCAGGTATTTTACATGTTCATTCATGGGTTCCTTTCACCTATGAAGTCCAAGAACCCCTTTTAAACATACAGGATCTCATATTTATGATTTCTATGCTTGAATTAGATTGAATTCATGTTCATGATGTTATTATGAATTTAATTCCATGATTAATTACAAGACTCGTGAAAAATAGATAGTTGTGGATTGTATAATGTGATCTTCATGTTGAACTCTTGAATTACAAGTTGGAGGTGGTATCCATGATATTATCATTTGTTTATTGCGATATGAAATAAGCATGCTCCCCAAGTGTTTGATAAAATGCCTATGTTAATTGAATAGAGAAATCATGATATATTATTATGTGATCCCTTTCATGTACAATTTAATGCCTTACAAGTGTTTGATAAAATGTCTAAATGAGTGCATTGTTAGAAAGCAAATATTATTATGTTTTTGTGATCATGCTATGCTTTACTTTTTATGCTATCAAGTTTCGGGGGTATTCAATACCCAAAAATCTAGCTGTTTACCTAGAGCCATATTCAATTATAGAGTAGCCTCAGTAATGTCACGATCAGTAGTAACTAGTCAGTTATAGAACTCAGTGAAACTAAATATTAGTCCAGTTCAACTTAGTATAATAATCAGTGTCCTTCAGATGGGAGTAGGATTCAACACCGAGTAAACCCAAGGATCGGGGTTCACCTTCCAGTAGAGGGTGTGACCCTTAGTTGCATCCCTTGCATTCTAGAACTATGTAGCCAGCGTAGGTTGAGAAATCAACCTTCTAGTTGAGGGTTGATGAGGTGTTTCTACTCACCAGTTGAAGGTACCACCATTCTCGTTCAGGGGGTCTACCAGATAAGGGTAACTCTTCAATTTATCTTTACTAGTAGCATGGTACTGATACCCTTTGAACTAGGGTTACAATTTGGACCACAGTTATCTAATTTCGGGCATGTCGGTTAGATGATTTCCTCCTACAGTTTCAGTTTTAGTCTCAATATAGAACTCAGTTTTGTTCTACAGAATCAAGACTGTCAGACACAGTCACTCAGTATCAATAATTTAGTTATCAATAAATCTCAGATTATTAGCTACTCAGTATCAGAACTCAATACTCAGCTTCAATAAAAGCTCAGATACAGTATATATACATATATATGCATAATATTTCATACTCAGTATTTACAGTAGTTCAGTTATCCATGTACTCTCATATTCAGTTACTCTATATCATTCAGTCAGTTATTATTCAGTCATATGAACCTTTGCATTCAGCCTTACCTAATCTAGCATACCAGTACATCCCACATACTGACGCATACTTTGTCTTTGTGATATGATGACTCATATCATAGGTTTGGATGCTCAGGTTCTCAACCGCACTTAGACAGATTTAGTTAGCAGCAACAAATTCAATAGTGAGTCCTCATCTATCAAGGATATGCTTTTATTTTAGTATTTCAGTTTATTAGTACTTTAGTAGTGGAGTTAGTTGGGGGCTTGTTCTATTAACTCTATATTCAGATAGTTCAAATAGAGGCTTTTTAGACTACACTAGTTTAGACAATTTTCAGATTTCATATATTTTCATCAGATGTTATGTTTTATCAGTATTTTAGATTTTAACCCTTCTTGTAATTCAGCCTAATTTCCATATTATTTTCAGTATTATTATTTAGTGCTCACAACAGATATTAGTCATGGCTTAGCTAATGGTCCTTTGGGGTCTTAAGCATCATGTGGTGTCCGAGGTATAGACTCGGGGCATTACACATAGGATATGACCTTACCTCTCTATGTTAATACATAACCAAGACAAACTCTAGCAGTATCGTAATACACTACGAACCCATCTATGCCATCTGGCAAATTAAGACTGGAGCAAAAGTGAGTCGAGTCTTTAACTCCTGAAAACTCTTTTCGCAGGAATCTGACCATTAAAATTTAACTTTCTTCTGGGTTAGTCTAGACATGGGATATCAATACAAGGAAACCCTTTGGCAAACCATCTATAATAACCAGCTAAACCCAACAACCTAATGATATCTAATGGAGAGATAAGTCTAGGCTAATTTTTCACTGCTTTGGTCTTTTGAGGATAACTCAAATGCCATCACTGAAAATAATGTGACCAAGGAAAGCTAATGATCTCAACCAAAATTTGCACTTGCTGAACTTAGCAAATAACTGGTGATCCTTAAAGGTCTGTAATAGAACCCTCAAATGATCTTTATGATCACTCTCACTATGGGAATAGACAAGGATATTATCAATTAAGACTATGGTGAACATGTCCAATTACTGCTGGAACACCTTATTCATCAAGTCCATAAAAGCTGCATAGGATTCGTTAGTCTAAAAGACATAATTAGGAATTCAAAGTTACCATATTGAGTTTTGAAGGTTGTCTTTGGAATGTCACATTATCTGACTCTAAGTTGATGATAGCCAGATCTGAGGTTTATCTTAGAGAAATAACTTGCACCTTGAAGTTGGTCGAATAAGTCATCAATCATGGGGAGAGGATATTTACTCTTGATTGTGACTTTATTCAATTGACGGTGGTCGATGCACATTCTGAGAGAACTGTCTTTCTTGTTCAGTATAGAAAATGGAGCACCCTATGGAGAAACACTAGGCCTGATGAAACCCTTATCTAAGAGATCCTTTAACAATCTTTCATTTTCTTAAGCTCAGCTGGAGCCATTCTATAAGGTGGAATAAAAATAGGCTGGGTGTCTGGAAAGAGATTTATCCCGAAGTCGATTTCCCTTTTGGGAGGAACTCTAGGAAGAGCTTCAGAATTTGAGTCCTTGTCTTGGATGAGGTGGTAAATACATCTTAGGATATCATCTTTCTTTCCTTAAGATATGAAACAAACTGACCCTTAAGCACTAAAGTACTACCCCTTCATTCGATAACTAGTTCATTAGAAAACTGGAACTGAACAATTTTATTTCTATAGTCAAGTAGGACATAACATGAGTGGAGCCAATCCATGGTGAGAATAACATCAAAATCAGTCCTCTCTAACTCTACAAGATCAACTGAAGTAACTTTCAGAGACACTATGACTGGGTAATTTCTATAAATCTGCCTAGGTACAATTAACTTACCTATGGGGGTAGACACTAAGAAAGGCTTTACTAATATTTTAGGACTGACACCAAATTCTGCATCTATATAAGGAGTCATATAGAAAAGTGAAGCTCTGGGGTCTAACAATGCATAAATATAGATATGAAAGACCTGTAACATCCCCATAACCATATCAGGAGAACTTTCCTAATCATGACTAGTCTGGAGAGCATACAACCTGTTCTGGCACTGCCCAGTAGTGACACTGGAGGTACCACCCTGCTGAGTTGGGTGACCTGCTGGAGATGATGAAAAGTTAGACTGGCCCTATTGGTGTAGGTATTTTCCCTTAAAGCAACCATTGGACACTCCATGATCCTATGGCTTGGCTTGCCACACCCAAATCACATATCACTACCTACTCTATACTTATTTCGATGATTCTTACCGCATTTTCTATAGAGCAGATTAGTACGACCATTCTTCACACCACCCAAGGACTTAGAGACTGTCCTGCCTGAACTTAGGCACCGACTCTTGCTGAAGATAGAGTTGGGGTTGAAAATATTTGGTGAAACTAAAAATGGTTACTGCCTTCCGACCTTCACTAAAAATAGTCATAGAAATAACCTAAGCTCTGATACCAACATTGTCACGACCTAGAATAGGACCATGACCGATGTTAAGGAGGTTAGAACTCTAAAGCATGCCTCATCAAAATACTAAGCGAATCCTCTATATTGGGCCTATCCAGAAAATTCTCTATCTCAAATCAACAATACAACAACCTGGCATACAACTAATATACCAGTAACACCAAAACAATTCACAATATCATCAACAATAAAATCACCATAAAATAGCAATACGAAATCCATCTCCAAAGTATGAAAAAAAGTCAATAACTTCACAGGTCAAAAATAATGAAAGAATATGCAAACTCTAAAGAAGTGACTATGGAGTGACACTAAGAGTAAGGAAAAGGACATAATCAATAAATAAATTAATGCCCATGCAAAAAAAGTGTGGGGCTCATTAGGAATGTGCCAATTTGAGTGCTCTAGATAACAAAATCATCACAAACATCACCTACGTTGCTGTAAAAAGAATAGGAAGGAGTGAGACACTAGATCAGTGAGTAATAACACTTAACCAAAATCATTTTAATGGTGACAAGTCATAAATGAGGCTAGTATGATAATCAAAATTGTAATAAAATAATGCTCTTCTAGAAAATGATAACCATTGCTTGAGAAATCAATAATTTGGAAATAGCCAACAAATACAATCATATCTAGTTTTATTTTTTTGGGAGGTTTCCAAGAATAAACCATGTACTCAGCTTGCCATTATACTTCAAGAATATCTACAGTGGACCACTTGTAAAGGAGCCAAAAATAATGTCAGTAGCTCCTTACTCGAGGGTGATCAATAACAGTATGCTAGTTCTACCTTCCCACTTGCGATGAATATATTAGTAATCTGTAAATACAAGGTGAACCAGGCCTAATGAACTCGCCATTACCTACGAAATTAAAATCATGGTCTACTGCAATTTATACTTTCTTTATAAGCAGTAGATACTCATATGAAAGAATTTTAAAAATAGTACAAAGCATTTAAGTTCATATCAACATATATTACATATAAACTTGAATAAAAGACATGTCAAGATATGTATGTCTCAAGTAAGGAAACAACCATCACAATATTCATATCATATCTCAAATAACCATTTCAATATCATATCAAGTAAAAGACTTGACCCACGTGCAATTTCAAAGCATTTGGTAACTCTTGTTTGATCAAAATAATGCATAAGATATGCAAGTTAAGAGACACACATTATGCTAAGGTTACTACTCACTGTACACTTGTCAGAATACCAAATGTGTCACCTCAAACAATCGATATGACTTCCTTCGATCGAATCTATAATAACATCACATCATATCAGTCTCGTGTTAATTTTTTTGTTTAGGCTAAAACTTAACTACTTTAAACTATCCAACTATAGAAATTATATTATTGGCTCTCAATTTGTCAATTTATTCTAAATTTGCTTCAACCTATGAGAACATACTTATAGTTAATTTTTTTCGATATCATAAACCACAATAACCTTGTTGTATATGTACTATTCTTTGGTTAAGTCAAGAGACTAAAAGTTACAATCTAATCATTTAATATTCTTACTCTGATCATGAAAAATTAAAGATTTCTCTATCACTTTAACCCCAAATCAAAAAGCCATGAAATATACGAGTAAATTTTATGGACCAAGTTAAGAAATTTACCTCCACTTTTCATACTTCTCTTTAGTTATCTTATCGATGGTGGGGTCCTCTTTGTACTCCTCAAAAAGAATGCCATAAATCAAACCCTCATTGCTTTCTTGTTTTAAAAAAAGGCACTTGTTGAATTCTTTTATCTTATTGACACTAACAACTATGGCACCATTGTTGTGTGCTTTGCAAGTTTGTGGCTGTTTGCTGCCTAATGTGCAGCTAAAAAGGAAAATCCCTATAAATCCATTAATAATTATTACTAAAAATTATACAAATAGACAACTTATATTTTCAATATTACAAAAAATCCCAATTCCCTAAACATATTACAAAAATCCCAACATATACACAGAATGCTATGTATATGTCGACTATGTTATGTATATTAATAGGGAGAGAGAGTAAAGTAATTTAAAAAGTGGGAGAGAATGTAATTAATTCCAAAAGGATTGGTATTTATGTTATTTATACTAATTATTATCTTAGTTAAGTGGGATTTAAGCCCACAATCTCTCATTCCCCTTTTTTTTTATTGTTAAATGGGCTTTAGCATTTTTCTCTTCTCTTATTTTACAACTACAAATACTCATTAATTAATGGTATAGGATATTATATTCTCCCCATCTTAAGAAATTCAGTCCTCGAATTCTAAATAAGTACATACCTATAGACTGAAACAAATGAGGATACTTGAGTCTCATATATTTTTTCGACTCCCATGTAGCTTCGTCATTGGTATGGTTCTTCTATCTGACTTTCACGGCCACATACTATTTTGACTAAATCTTTCTTACTTATCTATCAATAATCGCCACTGGTCCCTCTTCATACTTTAAATTTCATTAAGCTTCAAGATCGGTTCTTCGAGTACACGACAAGAATCTTATATATACATCCGCTTCATAGAGATGTGAAACACTAGATGGATTAAATACATATAGGGAGGAAATGAAACCAATACACCACTACTCCTATAATTTCAAGTATCTCATAAAGCCCTTTAAATCTCGGGCTCAATTTACCTCTTTTTTCGAATCACATCATACCTTTCATAGGAGAGACTCATAGAAAAACCTTACCCCTAACTAAGAAGACTAGATCTCTTATTCTCCTCTTATTTATATAAGACTACTATCTACTATGAGATATGAGGAACGTTTGTCTAATCAATTGGACCTTGTTCATAGCTTTCTATACCAAGTCTGGTCCTAACATCTTAGCCTCTCTAACTTTGAACCACCTGATAGGAGAACAACATCGCCTACCATACAAGGCTTTATATGGAGCCATTTGAATACCTTACTTAAAGCTATTATTGTAAAAATTCAGCTAAGGGTAAGAAAGCTTCACAACCAACTCCAAAATAAATAATGCAAGCTCTTAACATATCCTCCAAAATTTGCATAGTACACTCAGATTGTCCATCTATTTTTGGATGAAATGCAGTAGTAAGATCTTCTCGGGTACCCAATGCTTCATGGAAAGATCTTCAAAAGTGTGAAGTGAACTGTGATCGTCTATCAGATATGATAGACAATTGTACTTCATGAAGCCAAACAATTTCATCCATTAGTAACTTAGAATATTTCACTCAACTACATGTAGTGTTTACTGGAAAGAACTATGCTGATTTAGTAAGTCGATCAAAAATTACCCATTTAGAGTCATGACCTCTAATGGTTTATGGTAGCTTGATTACAAAATCTATGGTAACCCTTTCCCATTTCCAATATGGAATCCTTATATCTTCAGGTAATCCTACTAGTTAATGATGCTTCGCTTTAACCTACTAATAAGTTGAACAACCTGAAACAAAGTTAGCAACATCTTTCTTTATACCTTCCCATTAGTATAAATGCTTTATGTTATGATACATCTTGGTGGAGCAGGGTGAATGCTATATATGGAGTTGAGAGCTTCCTCAAGGTAACCCATCAATAGGAGGTACACAAAACTAGTTACCCAATTGGAGAATACCATCATAATCAACTCTAATCATCTTATTTTGACCAGCTAAGACCTCATCTGGGTATTTGCACAACTGGACATCCTCATATTGAGTAGACTTTTTGCGCTCTACCAATGAAGATTTAGCTTGAACACAAACCAGAAATTATAATGCCATGGGAGTACCGCCTAGATTCCACATGGTGATTACGGCCACAAGTGACCACAAGCTAACCCATGCTATTGGTACCTGATGTGAGCAGTGGATAAAAATAATAGTATATACAGAAGAACTACTGATAAGCTATAAGGTTTTAACAACTGACAATCAACACTGAATCATAGTTTTATAACATCTAAAACACATTGTCAATACTTATAAAAATAAATGATAAAATGATTGAAAACTGACTATCTATCTATACTAGTCTGAAAGCCTCTAAATAGACTAACTGTGGAGTTGATGGGACAAGTCCCTAAATAACTCCGATTGACTATTGGGCTAAAAAGAAATAATGACCTAAACGTAATTGGTCCTCAAAGTATGAGGATTCACCACTGCTACTACTGTTGATGCACTGGGATGTCTAAGTGCAGTCCGGAACCTGAGTGTCCAAACCTATGATATAATACATCATAGCATAATAAATGAGTATGCGGTCAGTACTTTGAATGTGCTAGTATGCTAAATATTGTTAGGCTGATATGTATGGGTTCATGAACATGAATAATACAAGTCTGAATAAATAGCATGAGATGATTGATACAATAGTATACATAAAAAATGTAAAATTTGAGGATGCATGACCAAGCATATAACATGATACTGAATGATCTATAAACTAAAGTACTGAAATACTGATATTGAATAACTGATAACTGTATGCTATGGTCAAGCAAATCTGAAAGCTGTACTCTTACTGAATACTGAACTTAGACTGTGGGAGCTAATTATAACTGACATGCCCCAATGTACTATCAGGGTCCAACCTCTAACCCCAGTTGGAAGGGTGTTAGTACTGTGCCACGGGTGCTAATAATGGCTGGGTTGATCCACTACTTATGTCTCAAAGGACTAGGGTGTCAAGCCTAAACTGACGGTTGACCCCTGAGAGGTAGTCAAGCCTAAACTGACGGGTCACTCCTCATATCCTACGCTGGCTATATAGTTCTAGAATATAGGTACTGCTACTAACGATTCTACCTAACTAATGGGGATGCTATGAACCCTGCATTCACTCGGTGCTAAATCCTACTCCTAATTAAAAAATGCTAAATACTGGATTGAACTAAGTTCAGTTGTTTATGGTGACTGACTGAACTGAAAGTACTTATAACTATCTTGAACCATTCTGTAGATACTAAGGACTAGATAAGTAGCTAGATTTCGGGTATTCAAAACCCCCAAGACTCAATAGTAATAACCACAAGACCATACAAAATCTTAAGGATATGATAAGTAACCATTATTCAAAACTCATTCCTTTGGGCATTTTATCAAACACTTTAATTCATGGTTTACACATAGGAATGGTTTAAACATGTCAGAATATCATGATTTTGATACCAAATCACAATTTAAAGAACAAACCAACGAGTAAGAATTATTTAAACGTGTAGGGTTTAACTTCAACAGCAGATCATATATAAGCATAATATAAAATCCAAATTCATAGGAGTTCATGATTAAAATTCATGATAACATGTAAAAATCATTCTTTTAAACTTGAAATTGGGTTCTTGGACTTCATGGATGAAAGAAACCCATGAATGAACATCTAACATACCTTAATTGAAGAATTCATGAAGGTTCTTGGTGGTTTTCTTGAACTTGAGCTTGAATCTTTGAAGGGCTAGGGTTTGTTCTTGAGGGAGAATTGTTTTTAAATTGAGAGAATTTGAATAAAGATGACCAAATATGCTTTTGGAGGCTTTAATCCCATGTTTTTCATGGATTGGGGCCGTGGGAAAAATCTAAATTTTCCGTAGGAAATTAAAATTCATAGCTGAAACCCGGATCAAACCCTTACCGTGATGCGCCAAGGCTGTCATCGCGATTTTCACCACATTGCGGTGCAATTGTGGTGACTCACAGAAAATCGAACAATTTTTGAATTAACCTTCACCGCAATGCGGTGACCCCCTTCGTGGCTATACTCACCGCAACATGGTCTAATCGGGATGAGCCACTATTTGGGGAATCTAAACAGGGGCCAAACCTCATTCAAAAAATCCAAAACTTTCTTGAGACATGGCACTTACACCCTTAAACATGAATCAACTTAAAAACTTATGCCTCAGGGTTGGAAAGGTCTCTTTAAAAAAAATCCTCGAAGTTGGGAACTCCAAAACAAGACTAAGTCCCAACACTTAGCCAAATTTTTGGTTCTAAGCGTCTTTTACAAGTTCTATGAGCTGGACTGAATTTAGAAAAGTATGGGGTATTACAATATCTCCCCATTGGGAATATTAATCCTTGAATGAGATCGATCAAGCTGAGAATACTTAAGGAAAGAGATTACATAATAAACATGCATAACTAATCTTGGTTACATAACTAAACTAATTCATGAATGCATAAACTGACATTATACTGATTACATAGTTGGAACTTAGAATAGATTAGAGATAATTGAAGAAAAACTATTACCTTAAGCTGAGCTAGAATTCGTGGTGAAAAGATGAGGGTACTTGGTTTACATATCTACTTCCGCTTCCCAAGTGTCCCCCTTAACGGACTAGTTCCTCTAAAGAACTTTAACTAGGGAAAATTCTTTGTTCCTTAGCCTATGAGTTTGAAGATCGAGGATTTCTACCGGAAACTCCTCATAAGAGAGATTGTCCTTAACATCTACGCTTTCTAAGGGAACTACAACAGCTAGGTTCCCAATACACTTCTTTAGTAAAGAGACATGGAACACACGGTGTATAGAAGCCAAATCTGCATGCAAATCAAGCTCATAAGCTACCTTTCCAAAGTGACTCAAGATCCTATAAGGGCCAACATACCGGGGACTGAGCTTTTACTTACATTGAACCTCTTCACTCCTTTCATGGGAGAGATTCTCAAATATACAACATCACCAATCTCAAATTTGAGATCTTTTCTCGTCATATCTATATAAGATTTCTGTCGACTTTAGGCTTTCTTAAGCCTTTCTTTGATTAACTGAACATTCTCTAAAGCATTATATACTAACTCCAGCCCTATCAAAGCAGTATAACCTACCTCAAACCAACCGATTGGGGACCTGTATCTCCTTTCATATAGAGCCTAAAATGAACCATATGGATATAGGAATGATAACTATTGTTGTAGGCAAACTCAATTAATAGGAAATGGTCGTCCCAACTACCTTTAAAATCGTTAACACATGCTCTCAACATGTCCTCTAAGGTCTGAATGGTCAACTCTGCCTGACCATCTGTTTGAGGGTGAAATATTGTATTAGGGTGAACTTGGGTACCAAGACCCTTCTGAAAAGATTTTCAAAAATGAGAGGTAAACTAAGTACCTCTATCAGAAATGATGGACAGCAGAACTCCGTTCAACTTGACTAACTCTCTTATATAGAGATTGACATAATCCTTAGCTGAATAAGAAGTATGTACTAGTAAGAAATGGGATGATTTGGTCGTCCTGTCCACAATGACCCAAATCATATCATGTTGACGACGTGTATGGGCAAACCCATCACAATGTCCATGTTTACCTCTTCCCACTTCCAAGTAGGAATACTGAACTCCTGCATAGTGCCTCTAGGCTTTTAGTTCTCAAAATTAACTTACTGACAAATAGAGAACTTAGCTACAAACTCTGCAATATCCCTTTTCATACCGCTCCATAAATAAATTTCTCGCAAGTCACGATACATCACAGTAGCTCCTGGGTGAACGGAATAACACGCACTATGCATATTTGCAAGGATTTTCTATCTCAAATCATCCATGTATGGCACACACAATCTCCCCTGACAATGCAACACAATATCTCCCCCTTGGGAGAAAATTTCTACTTTCTGATCTTTAACTGACTCCTTCAACTTAACTAAACTGGGATCCCTATCTTGGTTTTCTTTAACTTCGGCAACCAAAGAAGATTCTGAACTATTTAGAACCGATACACTACCCTCAGCTAAACCAACCAAACGAACACCTAACCTAGTTAGCTAATGAACCTCCTGAACCAACTTCTTCTTATCATTCTCAACATGAGCCACACTACCAATAAACAATCTACTAAGGCAC
Organism: Capsicum annuum; assembly: GCF_002878395.1. Lineage (NCBI taxonomy): Eukaryota > Viridiplantae > Streptophyta > Magnoliopsida > Solanales > Solanaceae > Capsicum > Capsicum annuum. The sequence continues at coordinate 48,531,211 of NC_061111.1, forward strand.
CCACCACCATATTAGCCTTGTTCAGGTGGTACAAAATACTCATATCATAGTATTTCAACAACTCTAACCACCTTCTCTATCCAAGATTCAAGTATTTCTATAAAAATACATTCTGAAAACTTTTGTGATCTATGAAAATATAAACATGCACCCCATACAGATAATGCCTCTAAATTTTCAAGGAAAAAACAACAACTACTAACATAAGATGATGGGTAGGATAATTCTTCTCATGAGTCTTAAGTTGTCTAGAGGTATAGGCTATGAAATTTTCTCTCTGCATAAGAACAACCCAAACCAACTCTGGAATAATCACAGTAAATGACAAACCCATCCACACTATCTAGCAAGGTCAAAACTTGGGCTGAGGTGAGTCGAGTCTTCAACTCCTGAAAACTCCTATCGTAAAAATCTAACCATTAAAACTTGACTTTCTTATAGGTCAATCTGGACACGGGAGATGCAATAGATGAAAACCCTTCAACAAACCATTGGTAATATCCAGTGAAACCCAAGAAAATCCTGATATCTGATGGAGAGATAGGTCTGGGCCAATTTCTCAAATCTTTGATCTTTTGAGGGTCAACTCTAATGCCATCACCAAAAAAATATAGCAAAGAAAAGATACTGATCTTATCCAAAACTAACACTTACTAAACTTGGCGAATAACTGGTGGGCTCTAAGAGTATATAATATAGTAGTGAGGTTGTCGACGTGATCATTTTCATTATGGGAATAGATAAGAATGTCATCAATAAAGACTATGACAAACATGTCAAAGTACTGCTTGAATACTTGGTTCATCAAGTCCATGAATGTTGGTGGAGCATTGTTGTAACGACCCGACACTACCCCCTAGTTGTTAAATGGTGCTTAGGACTACAAGTGATCTCAAGCTAACCCTTATACTGGCTTAACTCACAAGAAACTAAATAAAACACATAAATATGAAGAAATATATGGAAAATAAATCTTTTTTCAACTTGATCAATACAAAGCTACATTAACATGAATACAACTCTGCTTATACAAAACAAAACTAAAATTAAAGCTGAATACAACAACTATACTGACTATCTATGAAGTTTTTACTATACTGACTATAGATAGTTGGGATGTGACTCCAACTACCACTGATGAATACATATGAGTAAGAAAATAAAGTACATGAATAGCATCTAACGGAATTCCTCGAAGTAGGAGGACCCATCATCTACGAGTCGGATCTGCAACTGTATGATTATGATGTTCATGCTACAATTGGTACCTACATTATTAAACAATGTAGGACATAGACATATATATGACCAGTTCTTTTGGAATGTACTAAGAATGTGAGGGTGAATGTATAAGTAAAACCATATCTTAATGTTCATATAAACTTATAAAATAATGTATGCTAAGTGTAAATGACTCACATTGACTTGAATAACTAAAAGATGAAAATCATTAATCATGAGAAACAAAGCATCCTATATAAATCTTGTAAGCCATAACACTTAGTTCTAAAAGATATAATTTTTCTCTTTTTGTTAGTGCAATAAGTAGGACTGAAGGTAAATCTATTTTCAAATCATGCAGTCTAATTGTAAAAGGACACACCTTTATCAGCTGTAAACTGAAAGCTGAAATCTCATAGCTAATGTCTTATGTAAAAAATTATCTGAGTAAAATTGTGAGCCTTTAAACTTAGTTTCCAAAATCTGTTCTTTTATTCTCTTTAGGACTTAGGAATTAGGGATTTTGGGAGGTTTTTCTAACCAACATAAACCATGAGAGACGTCATGGAGTCCAACATCTCATTCCCCTAAGGGAAAAACCTCACATTAGGGAGTGGTATCATACTCTTGCCTAGGAGTATAACCTTCTCTTAGTGATTACTGTCTTAGTCCACTATGGGCACCTAAACTTAATCCTACGGTGGCACGTAGTTATGGGGTATGAGTCCTTGGAAACATACCCAACTCGGTGCTAAATACTACTTCCACTGTTTTGCTCAGATCTTTAGAAAATCCACCTTAAAATAGCACAAGGATTTGTAATGAAAACCAATTATTCTTCTTTTCTTTAAATCTAAAATTGTATGAACAATGTGGATTCCTTATCTTATCTTAGGATCAAAATATCAAGTTTCTTTCTTAAATCTTGGTAAGCAATTCATAAGAGAGGCTCAAAATCATGATATTATTGAGATATCAATACTTCAATCTTAGGGCTTTAAAACCCATGCTTTAAACTCATGCAAACTCATAGAAAAATGTCATGCTCAATATACTTATTGAAATACTTCAACAATATCCAAAGTAATGAAATCAAACTCATAATATCATGCTTAAAAACTTAATTGAAGATCTGTAAAATCATATCACACGCATAAAGATGTGAAATGCAATTCAACATTTAACTCACTAGTAACATCATAATCTTCAAACAATTATAATTGTATGAACCCTAATCTCCAAAATATGAAATATTAAATAAAGATCCTTTTTTGGGCACAAGGATGAAAGGGTATCCTTGTTCATGAACCCTACATACCTTAATGGCGACGAAATGGTTGAAAGATTGGACCTTCAATCTTGATTGTGCAACCCTAGTTGTTTCTCCTCTTGTGTTATTAGATGAGGAGATTATAATGTTAATAGGTTTAAAAGTGTTTAGGTTCTATAAATCTTGTGTATTTCTATTTAGGGGCTTTTAAAAAGGGTCAAATGACTTAGTTTCCCTCGGAATAACACAAAAACAAAATACCTAGGTCGTTGTGCCATAGGGCTTTCATCGCACAAGGTATGGAAAACTTTAAGGTTTGATTCATACTCCCTATTTCAAAAATTAAGGTTTGCATTGCACCCCCTATGACAAACCCTTTCTAGTGAACGTTTGCGATTGTTAGCCGACGCACAACCCTTTGCAAGCCATAACTTTTTGCTCGGGTGTCGGATTAAGGAGAAATTGGTATCATTGGAAAGCTAATTTGATTATCTATAATTTGGTGGGTCTTGAGATGAAAAATTCCATGTACATCAAAATTTATACATGTTCAAAGTAGACCCTTATAGAACCGAATATCAAACTTTGGACGAATCAAAAGTTCTTAGCTCAACTTTGTTCTAAGTGATTCCTACAAATATTTTTCACCTCGAAATAACTTCATACAGTAGGGTAAAAATCATGAAACTTATAATCACATGGGAATCATTTTTATTAGGGCTTATACGTGTAAGAACAACAGTTAGAATTGTAGCACAAAAATACAGGGTGTTACATTATCTCCCTCTTGGAATCAGTCGTCCTCGAATGATAGGTAGGAATTTATTGAAACATTAAAAGTATGGAATAATTTAAACATGACATGTCTGCTAATGTAGGATATAACTGAGCTAAAACTTTAAAAATTCTATCATGAATCTGAATTCTATTTGATTTGACTTTATTGACTATCATGAACTGATTTATGCTTGGAGTTTCTCCATTATACAATCATTAATATAGAATTTTGACGCGCTAATTGATATATTAAAAATTCCAAGAGTCACTAAGGATGGAATAAAGTTTGCAATTTCTCATTTAGGGATTATCCCTCAACAAGACACTTATAAGAATAAAAGGAAAAAGAAGCTTCATGGAATCACCAAGTACATTTTGTAAGAATGAATCATGAGGTAATGAGACCAAGGTCATACAAAGGTATTACAATGTCTAAGATAGAATACTTGAAAAACTGTCATGCACTGAACACTTATGAACTGTGTCATAACTAAATATCTGAATCTGAAACTGATGCCTAGTGCATGGACTGAGCTGGATACCAATTTGCACGAATACAAACATTTTACCTCATGGAATGGCCTTACTTGTGAAACTTTACGTAGTAAGACTAAATGAAAGATAGAAAACCATCAGAACTTATTTGTCTGACTGCTAAACTAAATTTTTAGCTATACGGACTAAATCATACTGAGAGCTTACACACAATTAGAGTGTTTATTTAACACTCTTTGCAAGAAGTTCTAATAAAATTTAGGTATAAAAGTATCTTGGGCATGATTTGAATACGATATCTAAATAAGGACTTGAAACATTGATACAACTCTATAATATGGACCATAGTCGTATCACTCATAAGCTAGGATAGAATTACTAGGCCTTAGGCGCTGGAACTTCTTACTTTCAAGCTTAGTAACACTTCTTAAATGCTCCCTCAACTATACTATTCCCCTTAAATACCATACTCATTTTATTCAACTTGTAATTCTCTCATGGGCGTTGATAAATCCATCTACTAAGGCTAAACTCAACTAAATCCTCTTACCATCACTACTAAAAAAATGAAAAACCGACCACACATGGTTGATTTTCTTGAATTTCCGATCACAAAACCGACCAAAATGCATGGTCGGTAAAAGTGTGGTAACTTTTAAAAAATCGACCATGTGTGGTTGATTTTTTAAAATATATATATATATTTTTAAAACTCATTATTATTTTATTAAAATAGGAAAAAATAATTTTAAAAATAAAAAATTCAAAATAAACAAACCACAAGTGTGGTCGGTTTTATTAAACTTAATTAATTAATTTTATTAAAACCGACCACAAGTGGTTGGTTTTATTTTCAAATTAATTCTTGTGGTCGGTTTTATTAAAATTAATTAATTAATTTTAAAATAAAATCGATCACTTATGGTCATTTTATTAAAATTAATTAATTAATTTTCATAAAACCGGCTACTTGTGGTCGGTGTTTTAAAAATTAATTAATTGATTTTATTAAAACCGACCACTTGTGGTCGGTTTTTTTTTTAAATTTACATAAAAACTAATCACCTGTAGTCGGTTTTCTGCAATTTTTTTTAAAAAACCGACCACATGTGGTCGGCTTTTTTGGAAATTTTTTTAAAAATATATAAAGGAACAAATGAAACAACAACATACAATACTACAACAGCAACAACAACAAACCAAGTGTATTCCCACACAACTAACATACAATACAAGTCTAAAAAACATAAAAAAGTGTAAAAACTACAACAAAATGTCCAAATCCATACTACAACACATACAAAAGTCAAAAAACCACCACTCATATTCATTGTCATCATCTTCATCTTCTACATCCTCATCTGTGCTGATATCATCCAGTTGGCCTAGACCTTTTGTAGCCCATACTGTATCACCAGGACATAGAGGAATAATCCATGCAGACTGAATAAAAGAGTTGAACTTCTCCTGTAGCATCCTGATTTGTGATGTTGTTTCCTCCTCTTTTTTCTGCGCCCTCTTTCTCTGTGCAGCAAGCTCTTCAGTGAGTTTAAAAACCGTATTTTTTAGTGATTCAACTGTTTCTTTATCAACTGAAGAGGTATAGGATATAGGACCGGACGAAGACCTAATATTCTCACCAAAATAAGTTCTGTGGTATCTATAGTAATGGCCTCTAACTGTAGGACCCACAGTTTGTTCTAATAACGCCTCCTCTACATGTTGGGGTATTGGGTCACCCTGACTGTCAAAGGGCTGACTACTACGAAACTCACTAAGGAGCTGCATATGTTTGTCCTATATTCAAAGTAAAGTTAAAATTAGTAGTCAAAAAATATTAAAGTACTTATACTTGAATAATATCAACTTTGAGAAAAAGATTCATAAATTCAAAATTTGATTCTTACATGGGCAGCTTTTGCACGAGGCTCAACCCAAACAAATTCATCAATCGGGTTCTTTTTCTTCTTCACATGTGTCTCCTCGAATAGCTCATCGAAAGGTATCTTCCTACCCTTTTCTTTTTCCTGCATATGAAAATATTATTAATCTTCAAATAATTAAAAACCTAAATAGAAACAAACAATTAAAACTGTAAAAGTTACATACCATTTTTTCCTCCACAACAATAATACTAACTGCACCGGCAGTATGTAGGGAGCTATATTTGGATAATGCCCGAGCTTTCTTTCCTTTTTCCCTCAACAATTGGTATTCTTTGCTATTCCAATAGTGAATATACTATTGCCATATGTATTTGAGTATCCATTCAGGTCGTACTAAGTTGGTTCTGGCATAATCCAATAGACCGTTAAATCTGGATCTAGCTCTTCTATAAAAATTCCTTCTTGTAGCACATACATTCGCATCATCCCACCAGTAATATTTCTACAACAAAAATAAAAATATAATATTCAATTTTTTGTTCTAACAATGTGTTAAGTAGTCGATAAGTTAAATCCTTACCTGAAATTCTTTAAACATTTTTTCTCTTTCATTTTTTAGAACCTTTTGCCAACTGGTCCAGTAGCCGTTGAAGTACCGATAAATATATTTACTAGAAATTTTTCCAACTCCAGCATCTGGCTTAAGCCTACAACAAAATATCAAACATTAATTTCATAGAGCATAATAACATAGTAATGAAAAATAAATAATGTTATTATATTTAGAAATCTTACCCTATTCCATATAGAATAAGATAACGCCTCCCATAATTATTTTTTTCTCCAGGCCGTAGAGTAAGTGCTGGTGGATGCACTGGCATGGGCGGATCTGAAGCACCAGATGAAGTGCCTCCAAGATGAAGATCCGACAACCTAATAGATCCAATAGAATTACTGTGTGAACGTAGGTAACTGCTATAGGAGGGTACCGACGATGGTAGATGTTCGAATGTTCCAGCAGTCGTCTAATAGTACTATGACAGTGGTGTGTAACACCCCGAATCTGGTACCCAAAATGTTACACGGTGCTTATGATCCCGAAGGACCACAAGCTAACCCATAACTGATATCTGTACCTATATACTGCATAATATACTATATAATGCGGAAAGATGAACTGAAAGGCCATAAGGTTCAAAATTGTAACATAGGATCTAATAAATCATAACATATGGATGGGGTATAAAATACCCAAAACAACTGAAATAACTAACTGAACATGATAGTCTAGAAAGCCTCTAATTGACTGAACGATTTGAATGAGGAGTTGATGGGACATTTCCCCAACTAACTCCAACTAATAAATAAATTAATGAGATAATAAAGAAATGATCATGTCCTCGAAAGATGAGGACTCACATCTAGCTCTGACTTCTGAGACTAGAATCTACTGATGCTTTGGAGCTCGTGTCTCTGAACCTATGGTATAAGACACCATAGCACAAATGTGTCAGTACTTTGAATGTACTGGTATGCATGCGAAGTAGGCTCAATGCATGGGGTTCATATGCATGAACAATACTGGCTAACTGACTAATATGAGCGTGCAAATACATACATGCATATATAGTAACCATATCTAAAATCATGATAACATGAGTTTACTAATAACTAACATGACTAATGAATGGGTTCTGATAACTGATAACATTAGTGACTATATCTGACAGTCCTGAATCTGATGGAACTAGCTGAGTTCCGTACTGTATCTGAGTTGACTGTATTTGACAGTCCTGAATTTTCTAACATGAAACTATGGGAAGTAGTCATCTAACTGGCATGCCCCTAATAACGCATTACAGCTGAATTGGGGTCCAATTTGTGCCCTGATTGGAAGGGTGTTAATACCGCGCCACTGGTAAGGACAACATATGAGTGACCCTCGACTACCAGATTACTCTAATGAGAATGGTGGGAACCCTCAACTAGAAGGTTATGCCACCTCATCTACCCTCAACTAGTAGGTATGATGTCTCAACCTATGCTGGCTACGTAGTTCTGGAATGCAAGGATTGCTTCTAAGAATCACACCCTCTATTGGCAGGTGAGTTCCTATCCTTGGGTTCACTCGGTGCTAATTTTTAATCCCATCTGAATAGACACTGAACATGATTAACTGATTTGACCATGGACTGATTTTACTGAATTTCGTTAACTAATGGAATACTACTGATATCTGACAACTGGCTGAGTTTGTGAGATTACTGAGGTTACTGAATTACTGAGCTTTCCCGAGTCATATGACTGACTGAGTTGTATGGATCATGGATTGACTGAGGATATCATGAAAACATGATACTGGCTCTAGGCATACAACTAAATTATCGGGTACAAGTACCCCAGGACTCGATGGAAAGAAACTGACAAAGCATGACTTTCTTGAATACATGACCAACAGCGTAATCCATAATTCATTTATTGAGGCAATTCATCAAACATGTGATATGCATAAGGTTGTACATAAATGGGGATTTCATAAGATCGTACTAGTTGGGCATTTTTTCCTTCACATAGGCATTTAATCAAACACATGGTAGGCATAGTATATCTAGACAACGTTATATAACAAATAAACATCATGATTCAACTCTAATTTCATCATCCAAGGGTTTAACCATAGGTCCACATGAATCTACCTTTATACTAATCAATTCCACATAAAATTTATCACCCAACATGGATTAAAATTCAATTGGTCATTATCAACATGAACAAAAGCAACCCAACATGAAATTCATAAAGAAATCCATACAATTGAACTTTGAAAAGAGATTCTTGGGCTTCATGAACGAAAGGAGTCCATGAATGAACACTATGCATACCTGGGTTGAGTTTCTTAAAGTTCTTGAACTTGAAAAATTTGAATCTATTAGTTCTTGAAGAAGATTTGGATTTTATTCTTGCGGATTAATCCTAGAGAGAAAACCATAATTTTGTTGTTGTAGGATAATATAACTAGGTATATAAATGAGTGGTAAAAGACTAAAAAGACTCTTTAAAAATGGCTTTAAAATAACTAAACGAAATATGCGATGGTCCATCGCTGGGTCGACGGTCCGTCGAACTGACTGTCGCACTGGGACCACAACTGGAACTTACTGCCTTGGTGCGATGGTGGAGTGCGATGGTCCGTCGGTCCTGACCATCACTTCTAGGAAGAATGGGGCCTCACTGTTTTCCTAGCGATGTCCTAAGCGATGGTCCATCGCTATTCTGATGATCCGTTGGCCTGGGCCGTCGATCTAGGGCAGAAGGTAGTCACACTGCCTCGCTGCGACGGTCATGGGAAACGGTCCCTCCCTAGTCCGATAGTCCATCGGCCTCACCGTCGCACCTAGGCAGTTTTACTGCCTTCTGTATATTGGCCATAACTTTCTATTTCGATGTCGGATTTTGATGAAATTGGTATCGATGGAAAGCTTATCCAATTTCCCATGTGACAAAAAGTGAAAATCTTAAAAATACCATATGTACAAAAGTTGATTCATCTTTCAAAGAAAGTTTCTAACATTCTTGGGACAATTTCAAGATAGGAAAAAGTATGGGGTAATACACGGTGGCACGGTGATAGGATCAGAATGAGTCGGTGTAAACCCATGAAGTGGCCCCACATGCGTAGAAGCAGGAACCAAATGCTGCAACGACCTAGAATATGAGGGTCGAGCTAGCACATCAGCAAACTGACCCTCAGATATATGAATACCTATTGGTCGTCTATAAGGTGGAGGTTGTTTTTTCTTTTTTGTTTTTGTAGGAACAACCTTTCCCTTACCTTTTTCACCTCTACCTTAAATCTAAATTATGTATAGTTAACAAGTAGTTAGTTCCTACAAAATGAATATATAATAAAATATTCCAAGTAACTAATTTCAAGTTACTAATTCACATTTAAAATAGCTCCAACAACACGGGATAGACAAGAATATATTTATTACTATATATATTATGGAAAAGTGAAAACAACAATTTTAAACAGTATATTACATATCAATCTTAAACAAGAAAAAGAAAGGTAAATATATAGTACAAAGCATAAAGACATCAATACATAAAAATATAACCTACACAAACTAATCCTCCTCTTCTGAAGACTCTCCACTAAACCATTCACCCTCTTTGAAAGTTTCCTCATCTCCTACCCACTCAACCTCTTCTTTCTCTATATTAACTTCTTCAAATATAATTTTTTGGTGATTCAAACTATCCACTAAGTCAATGTCCACTAGCTGGTGATAAATTTGCATTTCATTTTGATACGCAATCTCTAGTACATTCTCAACTTTCACCCATCCTACAGGCTTTATTTTGATTACAGCCCACCAATCAGACTTATCACTGCCCAATGGATAAGGAACATAATACAATTATATAGCATTTTGTGCCAGAACAAATCGATCGTAAATAGGATACGACCTATTGTGCTTCACTTCAATAATGTTATGCTCCTTATGTACTCTTGTTCTTCTTGTTCTTGGATCGAAGCACTAACATCGAAAGAGGATAACTTATTTTATTGCGAAACCAACATACTCCAGTTCTAAGATCTCATGTATGATGTCAAAGTAATCAACATCATCATCACCCTTAACCCAAACACCACTATTATTTGTTTTCCTTGTTCTTCAGTGGAAAATTTAAACCCATTTACTGTGTAATGGTACAATGCATGAGCTTTAACTGGACCCAAAGAAATATCTCTCAAGAACTGATCGTATGTGGCTACATTTGGTGACTGGTGTACCAAAAAATATTATACATCTACATATATATATATATATATATATATTAGTTGAGGAATATGTAAATTTTTAAAATTTATAGAAATATTAATACACCTACAAATCTCCTATGTAAACCATGTTGCAAAGGATACATACACTTGATTTTCGTGGAATTGAGTCTTAAATAACCTGAAGATCCAACATGCGAAACACAATTAGTTTCTTTAAGGGAATGATTAAATAAATATGATATGTTAAAATTTTAATCTCCTTACTTCAAAAAGGGCTCAACTTCCGGGCAATTCAGAAAGGCATACAAAGTTGTTTATTTGTGCTCTGCGGGAGTGAGATGACAAAATATGATCTTTTTAGCCTTACAATCACATTGATTAAAAATTAATATCAGTTGAAATTGAGGCTCATTCTCATAGTCCTGATAACAATTTGGTCGGTTTCTTGAATAAGAAAATTCATCACGAAAGTAGTATGAACAAAATTGAGACGTTTCTCTTGCAAGATATGCATCAACAATAAAGTCTTCCACCCTATGTTTATTTTTGGGACCCCTTTTCAATTTTCCAATTGCCCTGCACAATCTTAAGATTAGATGTTTACTATATTAAAAAAAGATATGTATGAATTTGAATATGTTGCAACTGCTTACCGTTCAAATGGATACATCCACCTAGTTTGAACTGGATCGCCTAGCCAAGCTTCGTGCACAAGGTGAATGGGAAGATGTTCCATCACATCAAAGAACGCTGGTGAAAAAATCTTCTACAACTTGTTGGTGATAACAACAATATTACTTTCCATTCGCACCAGATTTTCTTATTTTAATGTGGTGGCACATAAGTCTTTGAAGAACAAACTAATCTCTTCTATTGGTTTTCTTATGTTTTCAGGTAAACCAATAAAGGAAATTGGAAGTAATTGTTCTATGAAAACATGAAAATCATGACTTTTCATTCCATGCAAGATTCCTCGTTCCATATGAACCCTCTTTCCCAAATTTGAGGCGTATCCATCGGGCATCTTCAAGCTTTGAACCCACTCATATATTTGATGCCTTTGGTTTAAACTTAAATGTAAAACTAGCCTTAGTCTTAAGAACATTACCATTGGGCACCTCCTATAAGTGTAATTCTCTGTGTTTGCAATATTCTGGTAAGTCAAGTCTGGCCTTAGGATTATCCTCTATTTTGCCGGTGACATCCATAACTGTGTTGAACAAGTTGTCAAAATAGTTCTTCTCAGTATACATGATATCAACATTCTACCTAAGTAAATTATCTGACCAATATTCTAACTCCCAAAATATACTTTTCTTAGTCTAGTTATGCTAAACGACATATCCACCCAGCCTATATAATGGTTCCTCGCTGACTTTAGGCATTTTAATCCTAAACTATCTCCTAGATATCATGACCAGATAGCCTTGGAGGTAGACCATCATGTTCCCTTCTATTCCTTCTAAATGAATTTTTGAGTCTCCTAAATTCATGATCAGGTGGCAAGAAACAACAATGACAATCAAACCATTAATTTTTCCTACCATATCTCAATGTAAAAGATTTTGTTTTTTCCATGCAGTATGGACAAGCCAACTTTCCAGCTATCATCCACCCATAAAATATTCCACAAGAAGAAAAATCATTAACAATCCACATTAGATATGTACACAGATTGAAATTCTGTTTAAGTGAGATGTCCCAAGTTTCAACCCTCTCATGCCATTAAATTTGAAGTTCATCGATCAAAGGTTGCAAGTAGACATCTATTCTGCTTTTTGGATTACGCGGGCCAGGAATAACACAATTTAGAAATATATAGGGACTAGTCATCAATATTTCAGGAGGAAGATTATACGAGGTGATAAATATAGGCCAACATAAATATGGTGTAGCACCAACTGAAAAAGGAGAGAAGCCATCCACATATAATCCCAAATGAATATTTCACGTCTTAGATGCAAAATATGGATAAGTTACATCAAAATGCTTCCAAGCCTCTCCATCAGATGGATGACACATAACACCAGTGGGCCTTCTATTTTCACTGAGCTGGTTGAAGCATACAACCTGTTCAACCTTGATATTAGAGGTAAATAATGCATCGTCTTAATAGTAATTTTATTTCCACTACAACCATGCTTATATCGAGGGTGATGACAAAACTTATCGGACTCTAGGTTAGCATCTTCCTTAAAGTATAACATGAAGCCATTTTCACAATAATCAATTCTAACCGAGGGGAGACCTAACTTTGACACCAATCTTTTTTCTTTATAGAAAGAATCAGGAACCTCCAAGCTAGGGTCAACTAACTCTTTAATAAGGTCTATTATTGAGTCCATTCCTCCTTCAGCAATATTCCAGTCATATTTAATACTTAATAATCTAACACCAACAGACAAATGAGAGTGCAAACACCCGTCAACCAAAGGATGACTAGTAGCATGCAATTGTTCATAGAATTTGCCCGTTTCTCTATTAGGAACATCTTCGATATTTTCCCTAAAGTCGCCCCCGTTTTGCATCCCAAAAGCATCGTCCACCATTTCTGTCATCTTAGTATCTTGATATTCATTATGCCCTGCAGACTAACTACTTTCTCTAACAACAAAGTTATTTTTCCTAACATCGCCATCAATAGTACACAATCTTAAAAAGTCCTTATGAAAACCCTTTCTATAAAGATGTTCCTTCACAACTTCTTCTTTTAAAATATTTATACCATCATATCTAACACAAGGACAACGAATAGAACAAAAACGTGACAAAACATCAAGTGTCTTAGCATGTTCAACTAATCGTTTGACAACTTCAACAAATTCCTCACTAAGACCCATTCTATTTTCATTATTACGTTGATATATCTAGCTATAATCAGGTTCCATCTACTCAATCAATCAGATTCAACTAATTAGATCAAGTCACAAAAATTTCAGTAAGTGATGACTACACTTTATCAAAAACAAAAAATTCACCTTTAAAGTACCTACACTTTTTCAATTTCAAGTGACTAAGTCACATACCAAGTCACCAAACTTAACTACATTCAAAACAAAAATTCACATTTCAAGTACCTAAACTTTAACATTTTCAACTCACTAAGTCATCACCCAAGTCACCAAACTAAACCACATTCAAAAAGAAAATCACCTTTCAAAGTACCTATGCTTAATCAATTTCAAGTGACTAAGTCACCTACCGAGTTACCAAACTTAACTACATTCAAAAAAAAAAATTTACCTTTAAAGTACCTAAACTTAGTAAATTTCAACTCACTAAGTCACCTACTACGTTACCAAACTTAACTACATTCAAAAAAAAAAATTCACCTTTAAAGTACCTAAACTTAGTAAATTTCAACTCACTAAGTCATCACCCAAGTCACCAAACTAAACCACATTCAAAACAAAAGTTTACCTTTAAAGTGCCTACACTTTATCAATTTCAAGTGACTAAGTCACCTACCAAGTCACCAAACTTAACTACATTCAAAATACAAAAATCACCTTTAAAGTACCTACACTTAGTAAATTTTAACTCACTACGTCATCACTCAAGTCACAAACGAAACCATATTCACAACAAAAAATTCACCTTTAAAGTACCTACACTTAATCAATTTCAAGTGACTAAGTGACCTACCATGTCACCAAACTTAACTATATTCAAAACAAAAAAATTACCTTTAAAGTACCTACACTTAGTAAATTTGAAGTGACTAAGTCATCACCCAAGTGACCAAACTTAACAACATTCAAAACAAAAAATTCACCTTTAAAGTACCTACACTGAGTAAATTTCAACTCACTAAGTCATCACCCAAGTCACCAAACTTAATTATATTCAAAACAAAAAATTCACCTTTAAAGTACCTACACTTAATCAATTTCAAGTGACTAAATCACCTACCAAGTCACCAAACATAACTACACTCAAAATAAAAAATTCACCTCTAAAGTACCTACACTTAATCACTTTCAAGTGACTAAACTTCAACATTTTCAAGTCACTAAGTCACCTCCTAAAACAACAAACTAAACTACCTTCAAAATGATAAATTAACATTTCAAATACCTACACTTAATCAATTTCAACTCACGAAGCCACCAGCCAAGTCACCGAACTAAACCACATTCAAAATTATCAAGCATACCAAAATTCACAATAAAAAGCTCACATTTCAAGTACCTACGCTTCAACAAAACTAAAAATAAAAGCTTACCTTCAAGCTAAGTTACTACACTTATTCACTTTCAAGCAACATCATCATTTATAGTATAATAAGTCAAACAATTGAACAAGCGTAACAAAGAAAATATAAGTAGAGGCGTCGCATGTCCCTCTCACACCATATAATCATCACAAAATTTCTATGGCTTTCAAAGCCTTCTACAGTGAACAATCCCAAGCTAAACTACATTTAAAACTTCATTATATGAAAATAAAGAGAAATCAACTTAACTATGTTTGGCCTAAATTAAAGTGAAAGAGATAAGCGGTCACCGAAAAAATAGCAAAGCAATCCTTTTACTGAATTTTGAATCTATCAAATAGTAAAATTGTTAGAAAGAATAATCTTTTGCTTAAATAATTAAAACAATTTAGTAAATGAATAGGAATAAGATTTTCCCTAAAAAAAAAAAAAAAAAATTGTAAAAACGACAATGAATTTGGTAAAATTGAGCTAAGGTCTTTCTCAATCTTTTTGTAAAGATTCATTCTTTTAACACAACTCGACCAAATAAGAGATCTCAACAATTACTAGTAGCATAAACAAGAAAACCCCCAATTCATAAACATGAAATAAAATAAAAATTTTTATGAATATATATGCATTAGATATGGTTAATGTCTTAATGATGAATCTACAAAATGTAACTAACAAGATCCAATCTCAACAACTACCTAGCCAAGAAAAAAGGAAAACCCCAATTCATAAACCCAAACACACAAAGAGAACAATTCACAAGTGGGATTCGCCGGAGAAGATAGCCGAGCTCTGTCGCTGTCTCCGGATCCATTCAAGTGTTTGTTGTGTGTGTTTAATGTTAAAGTGTGTGATTGGAGGGTTTTGGAGCTACTGCTGTGTTTGGACGGAAATTTTGGTGTGTTTTGTGTCTGTTTTGTGTTTGATTATGTAGTACGGGTTGGGTCGGGTCGGGTCAGATTAATGAATTATATATATTTTTTTAATTATTACGAAAACTGACCACATGTGGTCAGTTTTTTAAAAATTATTTTTGAAATTAAAGTTTAATAAATTACAATTAATAAATTAATAAATTACAAAAATAAGTTAATAAATTAAAATTAATTTTTAACTAATTAAAATTTTAATAAATTCTATAATATTTATAACAAAATCCAATTAATTTCATACAATTCGTATATATATAAATACACAGTAGATACACTGTGTATGCGACCTAGACAACATTCAATTAAATTAATACAATTCGTATATATATAAATCAGATAAGTAGTTATTTTATCATCAAATTAACACGAGTAGTATATTTACTCAATTGTATAATAATATCAATGAATTTTGCAAATTAAGATAAATTTTTGGTTAATTATCTTTTAAATACGATATTATATATATACATACCTCGTAATACTAGTCTTACGTTATTGCAACTTCAACAACATACGCGTGTCTACATTGACCCAAAATAGTATATCTATTTTTCCAATAGTATTTTATATATCAATGTATCATTAAAAATAGTTTGATATATAGATTCAGTTATTTAGCTTTCAATTACAACATACGTCACTACACGAGATATACTTATATATACATATATTCAATTGTCTATCAGCTTCCAATACGTACTATAAATATCACATACACGAATTTACTACCCAATAATAATATACAATGTATTTCACATATAATCAGATACAAAACTTGTAAGCAAAAAACTCAAATTTACCGCCAAAATTAGGCGGTCGTTCAAAATTCGAAATTCAAAGCAAATGGTAAGTATATGCTAGTTTCAGGATTCAATTTTCTGTCTCCCTCCCCTACTTCCCCCCCCCCCCCCCCCACCTCTCCTCCCCCATATACTTCGTAATACTTGTCTTACATTATTACAACATTAACAACATACATGTGTCTATGTTGACCCAAAATAGTATATCTATTTCCTCAATAGTATGATATATTTAACGTATCATTCAAAATATTTTGATATATATATTTAGTTATCTAGCTTTTGATTACTGCATACGTCACAACACGAGATATACGTACATATACATATATTTAATTATCTATCATCTTTCAAATCCGTACTATAAACATCAATTACACGATTTTACTATCCCATACTAATATACAACGTATATCACAAATACTCAGATGAATTATCAATTATATTATCTTCTGTCATTAATATACCTTCACTATATAATATGTATATACTCTTTCTCTCTATATATATACCTATACATACACACATATATACACACTATGGACTATATCAAGTTCTAAATACGTACTATATATATCACATACGTACACGAGTATATTATCCAATATTATAATGCGACGTTTTCATATACATACTTAGATGAGTGATCGATTGATTATATTTGATTAGCTTGATTATACTCTACTAAGTTTTGACTACATCGTTCATCAATCGATCACTAAATGATATATATATATATAAATATATATATATATAGAGAGAGAGAGATATAAAGATATTTATATATGTGACCTCTTGAATACGTACTATATATATCATATCCACAAGTATATTACCTTATAATAGAACAGGTTCATTATACTCTGATGAATTATCAGTTATATATTACATTATTATGACTGCAATAGTAACATAATATCATTATCTCAATGGTATGATATATATATATATATACACATATTCATTATACAAAGATTATGTCTGTTTAATGTCATTTAACATATATACAAAGGAAAATATTTATTTTATATATTGAAACATGAGTAAAAGATAAAGATTATGTTACGCAATTTGTTTATTTTATTTGAAATATATTTTTATTGTAATTTTTTCACAAAATTTAAGAATAATTGATTTGTATTATTATTATATTGGTTATCGACTATGTGTGATCAGTGTAATTTCAAAAAATTATATATATATTAGATTATATATATAATTATTTTTTAATGAAAATAATATATATATTTTCTTACATATATAAAATTATTGGTTTCTAAAAATTATTTAAATTTTAATTTTTTTTTAGTTCAAAGACCAACCACGATTTGTCGGTTTTTTTAAAGTATATTTTTATTTTAATTAAAAAACCGATCACAAGTGGTCGATATTTGAAAATTATTTTTTATTTATTTTAATAAAAATCGGCCACGAGTGGTCGATTTTTTAAAATTATTTATTTTTATTTTAATTAATAAACCCACCAAAAGTGGTCGGTTTTTAAAAATTATTTTATTTTTATTTTAATAAAAAACTAACCACAAGATGTCGACTTTTGAAATTATTTTTTATTTTAATTAAAAATGGTCAATTTTAAAAATTATTTTCTTTTTATTTTAATTAAAAACCGACCACAAGTGGTTGGTTTTTTAAAAATATTTTCTTTTTTTTTTAAATTAAAAAACTACAAGTGGTCGGTTTTTTTAAAAATTAATTAAAAAGAATTTTTAAAAATCGACCACAAGTTGTCAGTTTTTAAAAATATTTTTTAATTATATTTTTTAAAATAAAACGAACCACAAATGGTCTGTTTTGTTGTTTTTTTTTAAAATATTTTTATTTGTAAAATAAATAATAATTAATATAAAAATTATTCAAATGATTATTTTGAAATTTTAAAATATAAAAGCGGCCACAATGTGTGGTCAATTTTTTGTGGTCGGTTTTTTCAGTTTTTTTAGTAGTGCATGATCTAGCCTAACTCGAAATCCCAAGGTACTACACGCCACACCATAATACTAGTGTAAACCATATGATTCAATCTTCTATATCTTTTTAGAGCTCATACCCTAAACATAACATGCCTCACCACTTCAAAGACTAACTTTGAACTCTTACTATGGATTCACTAACGCATATTGGATTCCTCCACTTACACCCCAACACAACATTTAAGTCTATCAGTACAACCACATATAAACTTCAAGTCAAACACCCACAAGGCATACTTTTCATATTCTCTAAACCTCTATAAACAACAACTTTCTTGCACCACGCTTAAAAAGACATACCTAGAATTCTCAATTAACTATGACATATACCAAATATTTACCTCAATATTCCTTCATTCTCTATCCTTAGATAGAAAATCATAAATAATATTTCTTAATGAGGGTCATTAACTCCCTCTCATCTAAACCATTGCTTATTCATTATCATCACTACTATTTTAACATAGGAAGAAGTTACTAAAGGGCTAACACATAAGGACCTGAAGCACGAAAGAATACTATACATAACTCTAACACCTAACTGAGGCTTGAAGAATTGAATGTCAAAGGCATGGATTCATTAAAGAGATCTAAACTAAGGACATACATGATATAAAATGGATTTCACTAGGATTAAAGTTTTGGAGAACTGATCATACTCTGAAACATGAGTTCATACTTATCATAAGATATTAACTATAAGACTGGAGTTCATATATTCATGAGGGATAAATCGAATCACATAGTGAAGCTGTTACTTATTTTCTAAAAGCTGAAAATAGATTTGAGTACGCATGAAGTGTATAAGCATTGTCCTTTCGCATGGATCTATCACGCAAGACATGGATTTGGTGTGATAATGACTGAAATACAAGGAATACTCTAGAGTAAGAAGGGATCACTATCTCATCACAACTCTTATTGACATGTATCACAATCTATTCCTCAAAAATTTATTTGGTTCTTCACTCTACCATCCCCCCTTAGATCAAAGCTGACTTTCTAAGCATATGGGTCTACTCCATATCCTTGAGACTGAGCCAAATTTCTTTGCTCTAATGGTCTACACATAAATGCTAAACTCACATGAATAAACTATAATTCGAACTTACTGACTTCATTCTTTAATAACCCTTTCACATACCATCCTGAACTTTCTAGCTTCAATAGTCACCATCATAGACTTATTCTCTATTAACTCGACAAACATACCTGCCTCACTAAACACATAATCATAGTTTACAAAGATCACACATCTATACCTACATTCTCCCCAAACCATAACAATCAAATTCAAACTTTAAAAACTCAACACCATCTATCCAAAACTCCTCAACTTAGCTATTAGGAATATCATGTAATATATATAACTAGACTTTTTCCACTTAGTAACTTAAGGGTACTACTAACCACACATGAAAATTAATCACCTTAGAAAATAACACAACCCCATATCACCTTGGGCACACCACTACATCATACTTACAACATAATACTTAATCTCAGATCAATAAACTTAAATTCTTGCATTCACTATTTCAAGCCTATTGGTTCACCTCCATATAACTAGCATCACTAACCAAGCAATCATTATTTCAAACTTGATAGTCATTTGCTATTCCAACTTAGTGTCTAGTGCTAGGCATGATTAACAACCCAACCTCACATACTATTCTCACTTGAAATCTATAAAATAAAATATCAAGAAACACTAGTCCACTAGAACTTCATGACACTAATAATTGGTAAAACTATGTAATATACCTTATTAAAATACATTAGAACTTCCTCCTTCTACACATTATGACTATTTACCCATCTATACATCTAAAATACTTTCATAGCTCTATAAGTTTCAACTAAACTCCTTTTTCCAACCTCAGGGGAAGCCCAAATTAACAATACTCAACCACCAAATACTTTCATTAATAACCTATACTTTTCTATAAAAATAAATACCATCAATAACTCCTTTGATACTTCAAGCAAACAAAAATTCACCTTAACTAATAACTCCTTCTCTACTTTCCACTAAACCAACACACAAGGACATTTCACTTCACTACTAACTCTATCGTATGCAAAAGTTCAGATATATACATTCAATCAATCGTCCTCACCACCTTTCTTGTCACTACACTTTTAAACCCATTCTTTCAACTATAAAAAGGTTCTACTACTTATAAATCATAACACTCTAGGTTGTAATATCCCTTGAATACAAACTCTAGTTAACTATCTAGGTTCACACCATCTCCTCTCATGAGCACTACTTGTATTGAAGGGTTAATGAGGAATTTGGATACATATCTTACTCTGTCTTAACTGAAGGACTCATAGGGGTGAGGAAATACCTTTCAATTGTAGGAACTTATAACAAACTAGCAAGCTCCTCTCAAGCCCTTTGTGTGACTTCTGAAGTTACTGATAATAAATCTGAGAGTATCATCTTGGCAGGAATTAGAACTTGTTAATCATGTTATCTCAAGAATATATCGTAGATAGAGAAGTATGGATTAACACACAAATTGACAGAATGTTTAGAAGGAATAACTTTACAGCTCGATCTAGAGTATTAAAAAAAGAAAACTTTTTTAAATGCCTTGTAGCCTCTCAAAGAATAGTATAGACATCTTTGTACCGTTATGAAAGACTCTACTAGCCATAGCTTTATAGACACCCTAGGACACTTGAACTCTGTGCTCTGATACCAAGTTTGTAATGACCCGAGACTACTCCCTAGTCGTTACACGGTGCTTAGGACCACAAGTGATCTCAATCTAACCCTTATACTGGCATAACTCATGAGCAACTAAATAAAACACATAATTCTAAAGAAAAATACAGAAAATAAATCTTTTCTGAACTTGATCAATACAAAGCTGCATTAAGATAAATTAATTCTGCTTATACAAAACAAAACTGAAATTGAATACATTAACAATACTGACTGTCTATGAGGCCTCTACTATACTGACTATAGATAGCTGGGACACAAATCCAACTACCACTAATCAATATATATGAGTAAGAAAATAAAGTACATGAATAGCATCTAACTGAAGTCCCCGAAGTAGGAGGACTCATCATCTGTGGGCCAGAATATGCAACTGTCTGCTTATGATGTGCATGCTACAATTGGTACCTACATTATTAAATAATGTAGCACATAGACGTATGTGAGGATCAATACTTTTATAATGTATTGAGCATATGGGGGTGAATGCATAAGTAAAATCGTATCACAATCTTTATATAAACTTGTAAAATAATGCATGCTAACTGTAAATGACTCACTTTGGCTTGAATAACTGAAAGCTAAAAATCATAAATCATGAGAAACAAAGCATACTATATAAATCTTGTGAACCATAACACTTGTTTCTAAAAGATGTACTTTTACTCATTTTGTTAATGGAATAAGTAGGACTAAAGGTAAATATTTTTCAAATCATGTAGTCTATGTGTATAAGGACTCACCTTTATTATCTGTAAACTGAAAGTTAAAATGTCATAGCTAATATCTTATGTAAAACAATATCTGAGTAAAATTGTGAGCCTTTAAACTTAGATTCCAAAATTTGTTTTTTAATTCTCTTTAGGACTTAGGAATTAGAAACCTTGGGAGGTTCTTCTAATCGTTATAAACCATGTGAGCCGTTATGGAGTTCAACATCTTATTTCCCTAAGGGTAAAACCTCACATTAGGGAGAGGTGTCATACTCTTGCCTAGGAGTATAACCTTCTCTTAGTGATCACTGTTTTAGCCCACTATGGGCACTTAATCTTAATCCTACGGTGGCACGTAGTTCTGGGGCATGAGACCTTAGAAACATACCCAACTCGGTGCTAAATACTACTCCCATTCTGTTGCTCAGATATTTAGGAAATCCACCTTAAAATAGCACAAGGGTTTGTAATAAAAATCAATTATACTTCTCTTCTTTAAATCTAAAACTATATGAATAATGTGGATTCCTTATCTTATCTTAGAATCAAAAGATCAAGTTTCTTCCTTAAATCTTAGTAAACAATTCATAAGAGAGGCTCAAAATCATGATCTTATTGAGATATCAATACTTCAAACTTAGGGCCTTAAAACCTATGCTTTAAACTCGTGCAAACTCATAGAAAAATATCATGCTCAATATACTTCTTGAAATACTTCAAAAATATTCAAATTAATGAAATCAAACTCACAATATCATGCTTAAAAACATAATTGAAGATTTATAAAATCATATCATATGGATAAAGATGTGAAAATAGACATGCAATTCAACATTTAAGTCACTTGTAGCATCATAGTCTTCAAAAAATGATAATTGGGTATGAACCCTAATTTGCAAAATATGAAATCTTAAATAAATATAATATTTTGGGCACAAGGCTAAAAGGGTACCCTTGTTCATAAACCCCACATACCTTAATGGCGATGAAATGGTTGAAAGATAGGACCTTCAAGCTTGATTGTGCAACCCTAGTTGTTTCTCCTCTTATGTTCTTAGATTATGAGCTTGTGATATTAATAGGGTTAGAACATGTTTAGGATCTATAAATCTCATGTAGTTATGTTTAGGGACGTTTAAAAAGGGTCAAATTACTTAGTTGCCCTCAAAATAACACAAAAATAAAATACCTAGGTCATTGTGCCATGGGTTTGCGTTGCACAAGCTATGGAAAAATTTAAGGTTTGCGTCACACTCCCTATGGAAAACTCTTTCCAGTGAACTTTTGCAATTGTTAGGCGACACATACCCCTTTGTAAAGGCATAAGTTTTTGCTCGAGTGTCAGATTAAGGTAAAATTGGTATCGTTGGAAAGGTAATTTGATTATCTACAATTTGGTGGGTCTTGAGATGAAAAATTTCATGTACATCAAAAGTTATACATGTTCAAAATATACCTTTAGAGAATTGAATACCAAACATTGAATGAATCGAAGGTTCATAGCTCAACTTTGTTCTAAGTGATTCCTATGAACATTTTCACCTAGAAATCACTTCACACACTAACATAAAGATCATGAAACTTATATTCACATGGGAATCATTTGTATTAGGCCTTATACGCGTAACAACAGCTGTTAGAATTCTAGCACAAAAATATAGGGTATTACAATTTGTAAGACCAAAAGACGTGACTAGCAATTTGGAGTGATCATAACAAGATTTGAAATCTATTTTAGGAATGTCACATTCGCTGACTTTGAGCTAATGATAGACTGATCTGAGTTCTATCTTAGAGAAGTAACTGGCACCCTGAAGTTGGTCGAACAAGTCATCGATTTTGAGGGGTGTATATTTATTCTTGATGGTTACTTTGTTCAATTGACGGTAATCAATGCTCATTATGAAATAACCATCTTTCTTACGCATGAAAAGAATTGGTGCACCTCATGGGAAAATACTGGGCCTAATGAATCCCTTATCTAAGAGGCCTTTCAGTTGTTCCATCAATTGTTTAAGTTTAGTTGGAGCCATTTGATACAGCAAAATAGAGATAGGGTGGGTATCTGGAAGAAGATCTATTCTAAAGTCAATTTCCATTTCGGGAGAAACTCCGGGAAAGACTTTAGGGAGAAAATCAAGAAATTCCCTTACTTCAGATACTGTCTAAAGATTAGGAGTGTCAAAACTAGAGTCTTTGACTCGCACAAGATGGTAGACACACCCCTTGGATATTACTTTCCTCACCCTAAGGTACGAAATAAGTTGACCCCTAAGTGTTGTGGCATTACCCTTCCTTTCAAGGACTGGTTCATTTGGTAACTAAAAGCGAATGATTTTGTTTATACAATCAACTGAAGCATAGCATGAATGAATCCAATCCATGTAGAGAATGATGTCGAAATCCATCATCTCTAGTTCTACAATTTCTTCTGATATAACTTTCTGAGACACTGTAATCGGGCAGTTCTTGTATACCTACCAAGCTATGATAGACTTACCCACTGGGGTAGACACTGATAAAGGATTTGCTAAGGTTTTAGGACTTACTGCGAAGTTGATAGCTATATAAGGGGTTAAAAAAAGAGAAGCTCTGGGATCTTGCAAAGCATAAACATGTAAATGAAAGACCTATAACGTACTGGGAACCACATCAAAAGAACTTTCCTAATCCTTTTAGGACTGTAGTGCATAGAGACTGTTCGAACGCTAATGCTAACCGCTGGTAGCACTAGAAGTGGTGCACTGCTGAGTCGACCGACCTACTAGTGCTGATGATAATTAAGACTTGCCCTGATGGCGCACATCCCTACCTTTTTGTGCCACCACTCGACACTTTGGAATCCTATGGCCTGGCTTGCCACACCCAAAAAATACATCACTGCCAACCCTAGATTCTCCCTAATGGTTTCTACTATATTTTTTGCAAAGGGGGTTTATACGACCACTGTTAATGCTTCCCTGGAAATTAGAGCCTGGTGCCCTATCTCAATTATTATTTCTGAATTTGGGTACTGATGCACTAGATGAAGACGAAGATGGGACTAAAGATTTCTGACAAAATTGAGGAAGGTTACCACCCTCTGAGTTTGGTTGAGTAAAATTAAAGCTGCCAATTCTAGCCATCTTTTTCTCCCTCTCTCTTTCTTTAGCCTTCTCTTCTTCAATCTACTGGGAATGGACCATAAACCTAAAGAAGTCCATCTCATTAATCAACATTGCCGTCCTAAACTTCTTGACAACACAATCAGATACCCCAGATAAAACTTGCTCATCTTAGACATATTATCAACCACCACATAAAGAGCATACATGACTAGCTAAGTAAACTTAAGAGAATACTCCTTCACACTCATGTTTCCCTGTTTCACGTTAATAAACTCTGACACCTTAGCTTCCCTCAGTTCCAAAGGGATTAATCTATCTAAGAATGCAGTAGCGAACTCCTCCTACACCATAGGACCTGCCTCGACGCTCCTATTCTCTTTTCATTGCTTAAACTAAGTTTGAGCTACATCCTACAACTGGTACACAACCAATTCAGCACTTGCGCTAGAATTCACAACCATAATGTCTATTACTTTCTGAATCATGTCAAGGTATTCCTGTGGATCTTCATCAAACTTGGATCCCAAAAATAAAGGAGGATTCATTCGGGTAAAGTATCGAATCTTGGTTGTGGCAGTATTTTCCACTGAGATGGTAGCCGACTGATTATTATGGGCTACTAGTTAATGAGCCAGAGCAGTGAATACAGCCCTAAACTCAGCATGCGAAACGTGCTCATTCAGGGGATCTTCTTGAATGTGCGGAGGTGCTGGCTGGTTTCCATTTCTTCTTCCGTTAGTCTTTCTGGGAGGCATGTTCTATAAACTAAAGGACGATTGAATTAGAAATAGAGTTTAACTTAAGCTTATGCTTATTCACACGACATGAATACTGAAAGAAGGGAAATTTTTCCTAAAATATCTTGTAGCGTCTAGCCCATAAGTGTGGTGCGCTTTACACCCATGCACAAGACTTTACTCAACACTGCTTTCAGACTCCCTAGGATACTATAAAATCTTATGCTCTCATACCATGTTTGTAACACCCCGAGAGTACACCTTGGATGCTAAACAGTGCTTACGGTCACACGTGACCACAAGCTAACTCATGATACTGGTACCTGCTGTGAGCACTGGATAAAATAACAATATATATGGAAGAACAACTGATAAGCCATAAGGTTTTAACAAACGGCAATCAACACTAAATCATAGTTTTATAACATCTGAAACACACTATTAATACTGAAAAAAATAAATTATAAAATGACTAAAAACTGACTATCTATTGGTACTAGTCTGAAAGTCTCTAAATAAACTGACTGTGGATTTAATGGGGAAAGTCCCCAACACACTCCGGCTGACTACTGAGCTTAAAAAAAGCCTAACATAAACATAATTAGTCCTCGAAGTATGAGGACTCATCACTGCTACTACTGCTGATGCACTGGGATGTATAAATGCGGTCGGGCACCTGTGCATCCAAACCTATGATATAAGACATCATATCTTAAGAAATAAGTATGCGGTCTGTACTTTGAATGTACTAGTATGCTAAATGAGGTTAGGATTATATGCATGGGATCATGTACATGAATAATACATATCTTTATAAATAGCATGAGATGACTGATACAATAGTATACATGAAAGCAATAAAATCTCAGGATGCCTGACCAAGCATATAACATGATGCTGAATGATATGTAAACTAAAATACTGAAATACCTATATTGAATAACTGATAACTATATGCTATGGTCAAGAAAATCTAAAAACTATACTCTGTATTTAATACTGAACTGAGACTATGAGAGATAACTATAATAGACATACCCCAATGTACTATCAGGGTCCAACCTGTAACCCTAGTTGGAAGGGTATTGTACCATACTAGTAATGGCTGGGTGGATCCACTACTGATGTCCCGAAGGAACAAGGTGCCAATCCTAAACTGATGGGTGACCCCTGAGAGGTAATCAAGCCAAAACTAACGTGTGACTCCTCATATGCTACGCTGGCTACGTAGTTCTGTAATACAAGGACTACTACTAACGACTCTGCCTAATTGATATAGAAGCTGTCATCCCTGCATCCACTCAGTGCTAAATCCTACTCTCAACCAAAAGACACTAAATACTGGACTGAACTAAGTCCACCTATTTATGGTGACTCACTGAACTGAAAGTACTTATAACTATCTTGAACCATTCTGTAGATACTGAAGACTAGATAAACAGCTAGATTTAGGTTATTCAAAACCCCTAGGACTCGATAGTAATAACCACAAGACCGTACAAAATCTTAAGGACATGATAAGTAACTAATATTCAAAACTTCTTCCTTTGGGCATTTTATCAAGAACTTGCAGTTCATGATTTGCACATGGGAATGATTTAGATATGTAGTAATATTATGATTTCGATACCAAATAAAAATTTAAAAATCAAACCAATGAGTAAGCATCATTCAAACGTGTAGGGTTTAACTTCAACAACAAATCATGTATAAGCATAATATAAAATTGAAGTTCATGGGAGTTCATGAATAAAATTCATGATAACATGTAAAAATCATTCTTTTAAACTTTAAATTGGATTCTTGGACTTCATGGGTGAAAGGAACCCATGAATGAACATCTAACATAACTTAATTGAAGAATTCTTGAAGGTTCTTGGTGGTTTTCTTGAGCTTGAGATTGAATATTTGAAGGGCTAGGGTTTTTTCTTTAGAGAGAATAGTTTTAAAATTGAGAGAATTTGAATAAAGATGTCCAAATATGCTTTTGGGGGCTTTAATACCGTGTTTATAATGGATCGGGGCCACGGGAAAAGACCAAACTATCCTTGGGAAATTAAAATTCTTAATTGAAACCTGAATCAAACCTTCACCGCGATGCTCTAAGCTTGTCATCGAAATTTCCACCATGACGTGGAGCAATCGTGGTGACTCAGTAGAAATTGGACAATTGTCGAATTGACCTTCACCCAGATGTGGTGACCCCCCTTTATGGCTATACTCACTGTGATATGGTCCAATCGCAGTGAGCTACTATTTGGGGAATCCAAATGGGTCCAAACCTTATCCGAAAAATCTGAACATACTGGAGACATGCTACTTACACCCCTGAACATGAATCAACTTAAAAACTTACATCTCGGGATCAGGAAGATCACTTTAAAAAATCCTCGAAGTTGGGGACTCCAAAAAATTCTAAGTCCCAACACTTTGCCAAATTTTTTTGTTTTAAGCCTCTTGTACATGTACTATGAGCTGGAAAAAATTTAGAAAAGTACGGGGTATTACATCAATACCCCTTACTTTCTAATGCCAAACCTGACACCTTTGCCTTTTGGTTTTTGTATATGTTTTTCCAATTGTCTCTTTTTTTAAGCTATATGTGCCAAACTACCCATTGACTTTATGCTCGAAACATCAGCCATAATATTGTCTTTTCTAGTATGATACAAAATTGAACAATAATAGTCCTCGAGTAGTTCCATCCACCAACATTGCAAAAGATTTAGATCTCTCTGCTGAAAGATGTATTTCAAACTCTTATAATCAGTATGAATATCGCAAGTTTGACCATATAAGTAATGTCTCCAAATATTGAATACCATGGTGGCCACATAAAAAATAATGAGTAGGATAGTTTAGTTCATGCTTCTTTTATTGTCTCAAAGAATAAGAAATAACATGTCATGTCGCATAAGAACACATCCTAATCAAACCTTGGAAGCATCACAGAATACCTTGAATCCTCCAAAATTTAATGGTATTTGATTTTCTGAAAGCTCTGGTTATATTCTTTAGTCCACTAAAACCTTATATTTTTTGGATCAATCTGGTCAATAGAGCTGCTATTTTAGATAAATGCTGCCTAAAATGCCTACAGTAATTTGCCAAACCTACAAAGTAGCAAATTATTATAGGGGAAGTAGGTCTAGGATAATTATACGCTGCTTCTATCTTTCTAGCATCCATCATAATTCCATCTTCAGAGACAACATAACCCAAAAACGATAATGAGTCGATCCAAAATTCACACTTTGAGAATTAAGCATAAAGCTTATGTTCTCGCAATGTTTGCAATACAGTCATCAGATGATTCTCATGTTCTTCCAAGCTACGAGAATATATCAGAATATCATCGATAAATACTATCACAAATTTATCTAGAAATAGCCTAAACACCTTATTCATCAAGTCCATGAATGTAGCAGGAGCTTTGGTTAACCCAAAAGGTATCACAAGGAACTCATAATTCCTATATTGTGTTTTGAATGCTATCTTGGATATATCTTCCTCCTTGATTCTAAGCTTATGATAACTAGACCAAAGATCAATCTTCAAAAAATGAACAACCCCTATAACTGATCAAACATATCCTTTATATATGGAGACAAATATTTATTGCATACTGTTAGCTTATTCATCTACCTGTAGTCAATACACATTTTTAAAGACCTATATTTCTTCTTTACAAACAAAACTAGTGCACCCCATGCTGAAATACTAGGTCTGATGAAACACTTATCTAGTAGGTCCAGTAACTGCTATTTTAGCTTCTTCAACTTAGCTAGTGCCCTACAATATGGGGTTATAAATATTGACATAGTGTTAGGTTCCAAATCAATATCAAATTCTTATCTCTCATACTGGAGGTAATCCTGGAAACTTCCCAGTAAATACGTTAAAAAATTCCTTCACAATAGGTTGCTCCTCCAAACTAAGTTCTCCCTCTCTAACATCACTTATCATAGCTAAGAGACCTATGTAATATTTCTTCAGTATTCATTGAGACTTCATAAAAGATATAACTTTATCAACTTTTGGAACTTGACCCCCTTTTAATATAAAACTAGGTTTGTTGGGTATCTCAAATCGAACTATATTTGCATGACAATCTACTATAGTGTACTAGGGAGATAAACAATCCACACATATCAATACATCAAAGTCAATCATATCAAGTATAATCAAGCCATCTAGGTTATCCCTACCTTCCACTAGAATCTGGCAACCACGATACACATACTCAACTAACAAAGAATCCCCCATAAGAGTAGCAACAACATAAGGACAATATAACATCACTGACTGTCTAGCATATATCACACCAAAGTATGAGGAAATGCAAGAGTGGGTAGAACTTGGACAAATCAATGTATATGCATCAAATGAAAAGACAAAAAGAATATTTGTAACCACTGCATTCTAGGCATGAACCTTCCGCCTTATAAGTGCAAAGACTCTCGACAAGCCTCTACCAAGACTTTCTAGTGCTTCATTTCTAGAAACTCGATCTCCATTACCCTAACCTCTATTTCCATTACTTGTAGTATTATAAATACACTGAATTACAACTAACTGACCAAAACCCTGACTAATATTTCTTGACTGTTGACAATAATCTTTGATTTGATGACCCAATTGACCATACTGAAAGAACTATCCAATTAAAACACGAGACTAACCCATATGTTTTTTTTGCAAGTATATCAGTATGGAGTAGTATCATACATCTACCCAAATCTATAATATCCATAAGATGTTGAGTACCCTGGGGTACCCTGTCTAGAAGGTGCCTTGCAAGTAGAGGATGAAATTGAATCTTTCCTTGTCTGATGAACCTATTGTTTTCCTTAATTTCTTGCTCAATAATTTTCACTAAAGTCATTGCTGAAAGATCCCCCTATCTTAGCCTTTTACAAATATCATAAGTTGCTCGCTCTGCACTACCTTTGTCCTTAATTTTTCTAGCAAGATACACTCTCTCATAATAGGTCAAGACCTTCATTTGTGGTGCTACTACATTATAGAGATGAGCAACCAACCCATTAACAAATATAGAAACTTTAACTTTTTCTATGGACACCAAGTATGGAGCATATCTAGCCAGTTTATAGAATTCGATATTATAAGTGGACATATTTATTTTTGAACTCTATACTAATTTCATAAATTGATTTGCATATTAATACTTTTGACTGTCTGGAAGAAAGTTGTCTATGAAGATCATAGTGAAATCATCCCAGGTTAGTGGTTTTGCTCTAATAGACCTTCCTAGAAATAATGTATCATACCAAGTGTTAGCCATGTCCTCTAATTTATATGATGCAAGATCTACAACCCTTTAACTAGAACATTCTAGAGAATGCAGTGCCTTAAGTGTACCATCTAAAAAGCTTTGAGGAGCTGAACTATCTGTACCTATGAATTTTAGTAATTTCATCTTTTGAAACTACTGAAAAGATACCTCTTTGTTTCCAAATATGTTAAGTCTGTGTTGGTTCCTGGAATTATGGTTATGTATAATTATGCTGACCAACCCTCTCCTATCTATCCAGCCAATCGACTAAGCTCGCAATGATTTTTTTCATGGAGGAAGGTGCCTTAGTAGTACTACACTCATGTAATGGTGGAGGTGGACTAGCATTAATTTTTAGGATTGGGCTCTTTTAAAACTCTCGGAGAGGTAGTGTGATTCCCTTCAGCATCACCATTACCCCTACCTTGACCCCATTGTGAGATTATCCTCTTTTTTTACCATTAGTTACACGAGTGTGAACCATCTGATTCACAAAAGAAATATGATTAGATTCATCTTATTGGTCCTAAACCTCACATGAGCACTAAATAATGAAAAATAAAATTATGACACATCCTATCACGCTCTCGCAGAATCATAATTATAGAAATAGCCGACAACATAACCATAATTAAGATTCTACTACTACTGTATGTGTCAATAGTCACAGAATTAACCTAGGCTCTGATACCAACTTTGTCATAACCTAGAATAGGGCCATAACCAGCGCTAAGAAGGTTAGAACTCCAAAGTAAGCCTAGTCAAAATTCTACAAAAAATCAAGCAGAATTTCCCCTATTTTTGGGCCTAACAAGAAAATTTCTTATCTCAAATCTATAGCGCTACAACCTAACATCGCAACCAATACACCACAATGACACCAACACAATTCACCAAATCATCAACAACCCATTCACTATAAAATAAATATATGAATTCCATTTCCAAACTATGGGAAGAAGTCAAAAACTTCACAAGTACAAAATAATGAAAGAGTACTCAAACTCTAATGAAGTGATTGTAATGACCCGGGACTACCCCTTAGTCGTTACACGGTTCTTGTGACCCCGATGGACCATAACCTAACCCATGAATGATATCTGCTATGAGTACTGAACAATAATACTTAAATAATTATGGAATAATAGGCTGAAATGCCGTAAGGTTCAAAACATATAAAATACTGATAATGAATAATAACATATGAATCTGAAATACTATCTGAAAATCTAGTCTGAGAAACCTCTAACTGAATCTATCTGAAAGTGGGGTTGATTGGACAATGCCCCAACTAACTCCATCTACTAAAATACTGCTAAGCTGAAGTACTAAAATAAAAGCATATCCTTAATACAGGAGGACTCACTACTAAATCTTCTACTGCTGACTAAATCTGACTAAGCGTGGCTAGGAACCAGAGCGTTCAAACCTATGATATGAAACATCATAACGCAAAAAATAGGTATGCGTCAGTACGTGGGAATGTACTGGTATGTTAAATGAGGTATGGCTGAATTCATGGGTTTATATGCATGAACAATAACTAACTGAATGATATGCATGAATAATAACTAACTGAATGATATGCATGAATAATAACTAACTGAATGATATGCAAGAGCTGGATTAGCATACATGGAGGATTTGTAACTACTGAACATACTATAACTAACTATAATGGAACAGAATCTGATAACTAATAATTGAATATATTGATAAACTGAATTACCGATAACTGAGTGACTATATCTGATAGTCCTAATTCTTTAAAGCTAAACTGAGTTCTGAACTGAAGACTAAAACTGAAACTGTGGGAGGTAATCATCTAACCGACATGCCCCAATCTGAACTAACAGAGGTCCAATCTGTAACCCCAATTAGAAGGGTGTCAGTACCGTTCCATGGGTACTAACATTGACTGTGAGTTAACCCTAACTAGCAGGAAGATATTTTGTCAACCCTATCTAATAGGAAAACTCATGAGAGATGTGTCAACCCTTATCTAGCAGGAAGTCATCTTAACCTATGCTGGCTACGTAGTTTTATAACTCAGGGATTGCTACTAAGGGTCAAACCTTACACTAACAGGAATGTCCCCATCCCTGGGTTCGCTCGATGCTAATCCTACTCCCAACTGAAGGACACTGAACTATTTATACTTAACTGGACTGGACTGATACAAAGTTTACTGAGTTTCCCTAAGTTCTGTAACTGACTGAGTTCTATTGAGTTCTGTAATAAAATGAGAGTACTACTGATTGTGACATGATTAATACTATTCTATAACTAGCACTGGCTCTAGATAAACAACTAGATTGTCGGGTATTAAATACCCCCAGGACTCGATAGCATATAGAGTAAAGCAAAGCATAACTTTGAATAACATAACAATGTTTACTTGGTCATAATTCATTCATAGAGATATTCCATCAAACACTTGTAATGCATTAACTTATACATGAATGGGGATTACATGTTAGCATGCTATAATGGCATTATTTCATCCTCATAGATAATTTATCAAACCCATGGGAAGCATGCTTGGTTCATTAAATCATAAACACTTAGGGTTAACATGGCTACAATAATCAACTTGCAAAGTGAAGGGTTTATCATAAATGTTATCTTATTCAGCACGTACTAGGATAAATTCTAGGAATTTGTAATCTAAATCATCAATCAAATTCACACATAGAATTCATGAAAACCCAAACTTGTACTTTTAAAAAGTGATTATTGGGCTCCATGGAAGATAAGGATCCATGGATGAACATCTAATATGCCTGAGAAGAAGATTTCTTAAAGGTTCTTGGAGAGATTCTTGAGGATTGACCTTGATTCTTGAACTAGAGTTTTTGCCTCTTTGAGAGAAAAATACCTTTTGATTTTGGGGAAAAGTGAATAATGAGTAGCTAAGGACATTTTTTGGGAATAAATACCATATATGGGTGGAATAAAATCATGAGAAAAGACTGTTTTAACCCTTGGCACAACTTTAATTTTTCATGATATTTTCCCGAGCTGTACCCCTGGCGTGACGCGATGCTCTCGTGCCGTATCACTGGAAAATGAAAACTAGGAAATTGCATGGTGGCGCGATGCGGTAGTATCACGTTACCACTTTATATATGAATTGGAAGTGAACCACGACGTGGTGGAATCGCGTTGGTACACTGGAAATTGACAATTGTGAACTAGGTCTGTGGCGCGGTGCTCCAATATTGCGGAGCAACAATAGAAATTGACAATTACTATTTTGACACACTCCACGACGTGCTACGGACTTGAATGACGATGTTTAATGACTAAAACATAAAATCGCCGTAACTTCTTACCTGGTTGTCGGATTTAGGCAAATTTTATATCATTGGAAAGCTAATTGAATTTCTACTCAATGAAAAGTCAAAATCTTAAATATTTCATATGTATATAAGTGTATTCATCTTTAAAGCAAGTATTTGACATTTTTGGGATGAATTTAAGCTAGATAAAAGTACGAGGTATTACTGTGATTTTGGAGCAACTCTTAGAGTTTTTAAGGAAAAGAACACAACCAATAGTATAAATTACTGCCCATGAAAATAATTGCGAGGCTCACCAGGAATATGTTCACTCGAATGCTCTTTCTAAAAATTTCCTAACCAACATCACCTGCGTTCTCTACAAATATAATAGTGAGGAGTGAGAGCCTAGCTCACTATCACAACCCAAGACTACCCCCTAGTTATCCCAAGCTAACCCATGATTTGGTATACTGCTTGAGTAACTGATTTAATAGATTAAATATCAAGTTCTGCTATGCGGAAACAGTATCATAATGAATTCTGAATAAGTATGTAACTGATAAAAATTTACAAGATGATAAAACTGAGGAAGAAACTTAAATTAAATGACTAAATCTAACTAACATCTATGAAGCCTCGACTATACTGACTACGGATAGCTGGGACATTCCTCCAAATACCACTAATCAATAAATATGGAAAATAAAAAATACAACATAGTATAGGAACTAAATCTGATTAGAGTCCCCAAAATAAGAGAACTCATCACCTGCTACCTGGAAGCTGCAATTGTCTGATTATGATGCATAGGCTATAATAGGTAACTATATTATGATACAATATAGCACATAGACATATATATGGATCAGTACTTCTGGAATTTACTAAGTAAGTGGGGGTGAATGCAATACATAAAGCTGCATAGGTACAAAATCTTAAAAAACATGCATGCTAAGTGTCAGTAGACTCACCAAGAGACTGAGATAAAATGAAAGCTAAAGTATCTTAAAACATGTGTAACAAATATAATTTGCTAAGCTGGTGAATTACTATACTTAGTTTCTTAAAACTTTACTTTCATAATATAAGCAGAACTGAAACTGGATAATAGTAAAACATGGATACTGTATGAATACTGGTTCTAAAACTACGTGATAGAAACCGACATAACTCGAGGATTTAAATATAAAAGTATACTAAGCATGAAATCATAAACATACAAAACAAAACTTAGCATATACTAAGCTGATCTGATTAACTGAATGACTGATAGTTGAATACTAAATAACTGACGCTTGAATACTGAATAACTGGTATCTGGATACTGATTAATTGATAATTGTATATACATTAACTGATAACTAAATACCGGTCATCTAAGACTTAACTATACTTAGTCTGAATAATTGGGCTGAAAATATGGAGTACTATACTTATGAGGTAAGGACTAACTGAACAGCATGAGATAACTGAGCATGAATGCGTGAAAACTATAATATCTGAGAATTCAACACAAAAGGTGTGTTCAGTATGATGGAAAATATTTTCTGAAAAATGTTTTCTTATTTTACCCTGTTTGGTTGTACTAAAACTTTGGGAAAATGTTTCCAAAATGACTTATTTTTCTCTATTTGAGGGAAAATGACTTCCCTCATGGGCCAAGGAAAGTCATTTTCCAGAAAATGACAAATGTGACTTTTGTGCCCCCACCCCTCTTCCCCCACCCCAACAACACTCAAATTCACATTAATAAAACAATTCACATTACGCATAAATATTTTTCACTGTGCTTTGCTCTAATTTTTCATTTCTTGAAATAAAAAATATTGAAGTCCAAATTTTTCCTTGTTTCTAATGTTTATTGAATGTATTGTTATTTTCATGTGCATAGAGGAAGACTTACCTATATTACTTTTTCTAATTGCATATTCCATTTTTTCATCATTGTAGCTTATTTCACAAGGTTGAATAATCTTGTTGTTCAATTATATTTCTATTGATTGTGGTATCTTGAGATTGTCCTGATAGAATGTTAAAAAGTGTCTCCCATGTTTGCTAATTAGTAATTGCTTAAAATTAGTGACTTGTAATATCTTAATACTTGATATTGATATTAATTACTATGCTTAAATTTGTTCAGGCAGTGATATACTAGTTAATAGTTCGTAGTATTTTCTAAAAAAATATTTTTTCAGTCACTAACCAAACACTAGAAAATATATTTCTGAAAAATATTTTCTATTCACCAATTAAACACCATAAAATATTTTCTGAAAAATATTTTCCACTCACCAAGCAAACATGAGAAAATAAGTAGAAAACCAACTTATTTTTCAAGAAAACTTTTTCCAGGAAAACATTTTTCATGGAAAATATTTTCCATCATACCAAACACACCCAAAGTGTATATCTGTTATGTCACAGAGACAATCTATAATTCTGAAAGGCTGAAGTCTGTATAACTGAATATTTGAAAGTCTGTACATGTAGTCAAGCAAACCTTAACTGAAAAAACACTGAATACTAACTGAAACTGTGGGAGGTATCATATAACCAACATGCCCCAATCTGAGCAAATCAGGGTCCAATCTCTAACTCCAATTGGAAGGGTGTTAGTTCCGTGTCACGGGTACTAATATTGGTTGTATGGATCCACCAAATTGGTGTACCGAAGGAATGAGGAGTCTCCCTCAACTGGCAGTTTCTCTAATGAGATATGTGTCACCCTCAACTAATAGGTGAACACCTTATCACCCTTCAACTGGCAGGTTGCCATATTTAACCTACGCTAGCTACGTAGTTTTAGAACTTAAGGACTGCTACTAAAGGTCACACCCTCTACTGAAAGGTGAGCCCCTATCCCTAGGTTCACTCAGTGCTAAATCCTGCTCCAAACTAAATTACATTGGTATCATAAACTGGTGCATGCACTGATAAATGATATGCTCAAACATGGTATTCTAAGAACTGACAGTGCATGCATAATTTGAAGTAACTATGAGCATGTAAACTGATGCTTTCAACTTGAAGTAAAAATAAAGAGGTCGTTATAAAAATGATAGTCTGGATATAGGAATAAAATCATGATTCTGACTGACTTGTTACTTTAAAATGAAAATATGTAAAAACACATGGGTATCGGGTGTTCATAACCCACAAACACTGACTGAGTATATAGTACAATGTCAAACTTGAAACACTATAACAAGGGATTAGGGTTGAAAGACCCAAAAGCATAGACATTTCATCAAACACTTAAGAATCATGGACTTGCACATGGGAATGTATAAAAACATATAAAACAATATGATTACATATATAAATTCACAATTCGATATTATGACATGAAATTCAATTGAACACAACAAGGGAAATTGAAACTTGAGATATGAGATAACCAATATTTTTATGGGATCATACTAGGACATTAATTGAGTCAAATTACTAAGGATAAACATGATTTAAATGTATCTTCAACATATACAACTTCATAATAATAGAAAAATCCAAACTTTAATTGAAAAGAAGGTTTTTGGGCTCCATAGGTGAAAGGAGACCCATGGATGAACTCCCACATACCTTAATAGATAATTTCTTGAGTGTTTCTTGAACTTGGGAAACTTGAACTCTTGTTTTCTTGATAGAAAATCTTGAAATTCATTTATGGTGGGAAAAGGGAAGGGTGTTTACGTGAGAAATTTTGAGGAAGATGGGAAAATAATGCCCTTTTGGATGCTATAAATCGTCCTTTGGACGTTTGGGGTTGAGCGGAAAGGACCAAAGTGCCTCTTGATCCTTAAGAAGTTAAAATAGCATGGGAATAGACCAGGCGTCATGCCCATTATCCTGGTGTAGTAGCCCCACGACACCCGCTTTATCCCATGCAATAATTCAGGCGGCATAGGCTTATTGCATACCCTTACTGCCTCTCATAAAAATGGATATGACTTTTTTCTTAGGTATTGGATTAAGGTGAAATTGATATTATTGGAAATATTACTCAATTATCTATCATTCAGTGTGTCTTGAGTTGAAAATTTCCATGTATATCAAAAGTTATACACGTTCAAATTAGACCCTGGTTGAATCCAATACAAAGATTTTGCTGAATCAAAGATTTTTCACCTTGAATGCACTTCACACACTACGATAATGATAATGATACATGTATTAACATACAAATCATGTGATTAAAGTTCACACACGTAGGAATGATGCTTCAAAGTCTAGCCCAAAAATGTGGGGTGTTACATTATTTTCTCCTTGAAATCATTCGTCCTCGAATGAGACTAGTTAGACTGACAATAATAAACCAACTGAGATCATATTCTTAACATGCATGACTTGGAACATGAATGCATAGCTGAGTTTGAGCATGATACATAAACTAAACTGATTTCATGAATACATTAATAACATGAGAATGGTTATAAGGCTGAGATTAAAATGAGAGAGTCAATTTAATAGTAACCATTACATCAAGGTTAATCTTGTTTCAAGAAGAAAATATAAAATATTTAGGACATTAATACTCTAGGTATTACAATACATCTCCTCCTTGGGATATTTCATCCCTTAAATGATACTGACTTGGCTGAAATACTAAGAAAACACTGAGATAATGCACGGGACACTTACAGACTGAATTAGGACTGAATATCTTGAATTTTAAAATGATGCACAATGCATGAAATGAGTTGAATTTGTAAATTACCTAGTTGCAAAAAATTTACCTCTTCGAATAGCCGTATTCATGAGACTTTTGATAGTATGAATAGATGAGAAGATAGAAAACCATGGGAACTTATCTATCTGAGTGCTAGAGTGGATTGCTTACTATACGGACTAAATCATACTGAAACCTTATAGTCAACTTTACATTCCACTTCAAAACTGCACTTCACTTGAAGCTACTTAAAATATTCATATGGGCACTGATAACTCGATCTACTGAAGTCTGACCTAAACTTAATTCTATCACTATAATCAAGCCTACTTGACTCTACAAAATGCACACGTAACACTATAATACTAGTCTGACCCATGAAATTCAATACCCTATATGTTTTCACCACTACTCATCTCAAGAATAATTCTTCTTACCACTTCAACAACTAAATTCAACCCCTTTCTAGGAATTCACTGACCCATAATGCATTCATCCACTTATACACCAACATGACATTCAATCCTATCTTCATAACCATATATGGACTTCTAGGAAAACACCCAAAAAAACATCTTTCTCATATTCTCTAAGCCCCTGTCAATAATAACTTTCTTGCATAATTCTTAAGAAGACACACTTGGAATTCTCAACTAACCATGACATATATATATAAAAAAAGCTTAACCTCAATCTTCTTTCAACCCTATAACCTTAGATATAACAAGCATGCTATAATATTTTCTTTAACAAGGAACATTTACTCTCTCTCATCTAAATAATTACTCATCACCACTATCATTACATAAAGAGAGGTCACTAAAAGGTTAGAACATGAGGACCTAAAATATGAAATAATACTATGCATAACTTGGACACTTAACTGAGGCCTAAGGAATAGAGCATCAAAAGCATGAATTCACTGAAGAGAGCTAATCTAAGGACATGTTTGAATTTCACTGATCATTAAGAGTGTACCATGAGTACCTGGAGCTAAACATTTTGTAAAGCATAAGTACATGAGTCATGATCTGCATGACCTGAGTTTGGAGTTCATAATTTCACGGAATATGATTCTTACTGCCGAGTAAACTAGAACTCCTCATACAAGGATCTAGAAGTGTACATAATTCTATGGAAAGTGTATGAATATGAGATATAATTATAGGGCTAACTTGTAAGGAACGATTAGATGTTGTGATGACTAAAATAAAATACTTTGAACTGAGACAAGAATGGGTCGGGTATCTTCCTCCCTTACTGCTATTCTATAACACACTAGTATCACTACTAGAATATGAGAGTTTGACCTGATTACTTGTTCTATCATCTCCCCGTTAAATTAAAGTTAAGATTCTAAGTCTATGAACCACTTAATAAACTCTAACTAAAATACAACTACTGTACTCGAAGAGTCTGATATATAACAATGCACATAAATACTAAACTCACCCTAAAAGTGTAAAACCCACTACTAGTATTTCCTTCTAATATAAAACTTTTAAATTTGCCCATAACTTAGCTGGTAAGAACATTAAATACTAAATTACTAGCTTCATTCACACTTATCAACTCAAGGGCACTATCTAAGCACTCCCACACCATTATACTTAAATTCTTGCATACACTATTTCAAGCCTACTGATTGACCTTTCATACAACTAGCCCCATGGATACATAATCTATTAAATACTGAAAAACTCCATTCCCACTGTACTGCTTCTAAACTTATAGATTCATGCTTCTAACTCTAGATTATATGCTGTCATGGGATTCTAATAAGGGATCTCAAAGAACATTTGACTTTGGCTTAGAGCACGATTTTCATGAACATGAATGAAGTCTTTCAAACTTCAAAACATATAAGCACTTCTAGGATATTTTTGAGTCTATGTGCAATCCTGTAACTATCTGAGGGGACTGACTGAGAAAGCTCTATCTGTAGGTATTTGAGCTTCACTATTTCTATTACCTTAAAATAAGGCAAAGTTGACATGAATGGAGCAAGATGAAGATCTATAAAAATTTCTTAGAGAATATTCCAACTGCACAATCTGAGACATGAAAGAATGGAAACATTTCCTAGATGCCCTATAGCCTCTTGAAGAAAAGTAGAGACATCTCTGTACCATTCCACAAGATTCTACTGGATACGGATTTCTAGACACCCTAGGACACTTGAACTCTGTGCTCTAATACCAAGTTTGTCACGACCCGATAATAGCCCCTAGTTGTAACACGATGCTTACAACCCCAAGTGATCCCAAGCTAACCCATGAGCTAGCGTACTACTTGACAAACTGATTCAATATTTTTAATAGCTAGTTCTGTTATGTGGAAACATAATCATAATAAATCTAAATAAGTATATAACTGATAAAAATTTACAATCTGATAAAACTGAGGAACGACCTCAAATTACATGACTGGAATTGATACTGATATCGATATTATGACATGAAATTCAATTGAACACAACATGGGAAATTGAAACTTGAGACATGAGACAACCAATCTTTTCATGGGATCATATTAGGATATGAATTGAGTCAAATTACTAAGGAGAAATATGATTTAAACGCATCTTGAACATATACAACTTAAAAATAATGGAAAAATCCATACTTTAATTGAAAAGAAGGCTTTTGAACTTCATGGATGAACTCCCACATACTTTAATAGATGATTTCTTGAGGGTTTCTTGAACTTGGGAAACTTGAACTCTTGTGTTCTTGAGAGAAAATCTTGAACTTCATTCATGGTGGGAAGGAGAGGGTTTTTACATGAGAAATTTTGAGTAAGATGGGAAAATAATGCCCTTTTGGATGCTATAAATCATCCTTTGGACGTTTAGGGTTAAGCAAAAAGGATCAAAGTGCCCCCTGACCCTTATTAAGTTAAAAAAATATGGGGATAGACCAGGTGTAGTGCCCATTTGCCCGAGGGAGTAGCCTCATGATGGCCGCATTATACCATGCTATAATTCGAACAGCGCAGGCTTATTGTGCGCTCTCACTGCCTCTCACAAAAATGGCTATAACATTTTGCTCAGGTATTGGATTCAGGCAAAATTGGTATCATTGGAAAGATTACTCAATTATGTATCATTTGGTGGGTCTTGATATGAAAAATTTCACGTATATCAAAATTTATAGACGTTCAAATTAGACTCTTTTAGAATCGAATAAAAAGATTTGGCTTAATCAAAGGCTCTCAGCTCAACTTCTCTCTAAGTGATTCCTATTAATATTTTTCACCTCAAATTCACTTAACACACTATGATAATGATTATGATACATGTATTAACACACAAATCTTGGGATTAAGGTTCACACACATTGGAACGACACTTCAAAGTCTAGCCCAAAAATGCATGGTATTACACTCACTGAGTAATAACGCTTAACCACAATCACTTTAGTGGAGACAAGTCATAAATCAGGCTATCATAATAATCAAAAGTGTCATGAAATAATTCTCTTCTAACAAATTGATTACCACGGCCTATGAAATTAATTTAACAATTTGGAAATAGCCAACGGATATTATCATATCCAGTTTTATCTTTTGGGAGATTTCCGAAAATGAATCGTGTAATCAATGTGGCATTTTACTTCAAGAATATCCAATAACAGTGGACCCCTCGTAAAGGAGTCAAATATTATTTCAGTAGGTCCCTACTCGAGGGAGATCGGTAATAGTATGCTAGTTCTACCTTTAAACTTATGAGGACTGTAACAGTAATCTGAAATACAAGGTGCACCAGGTCTAAGAAACCTTCCATTAGTCACGAAATTCAAATCAAGGTCTGCTCTGATTTATACTTTCTTTGTAAATAGTATAGTTCATATGAAAGCATATTCAAAATAGTACAAAGCATTTAAGTTCATATCAAATTATATCACATATAAACTTGAATAAAATACATGTCAAGATACGTATGTCTCAAGTAACGAAATAACCTTCACAATATCAATATCATATCTCAAATAACTATTTCAATATCGTATCAAGTAAAACACTTTCCCCACAATCAATTTTAAAGCAGTCAGTAATTGTTGTTTCATCAATATCATTTATAAAATATGTAAGATAAGAAACACAAATTATGGTAAGGTTACTACTACAGTACACTTGTCGAAATACCAAATTTGTCACCTCGAACAATTGATATGACTTCATTTGATCGAATCTATAATCACATCATACCAATCTCGTGTTAATTTTTTATTTTAGGCTAAAACTTAACTACTTTAAATTAGCCAAATTTAGAAATTTTATTATGGACTCTCAATTTTCCTATTTATTCTAAATTTGAGAACAAACTTATAGTTGTTTTTTTTAATCTATAATATATAAAAATTGTGAAGACCCTTAGAAAAGTGATTTGAACTTTATACCCTTTATTAAAAGACTCTTCTTTAGACAAACTGTCTTTTCACTATTTTTTTAATTTATTATTTAATTATTTTTTTATTATATTAACTAGGCTTACTAAAATATATGGTAGGAGAATTTATTAATATTTTTCGTTCTAATAGACTTCCTAAAATATATGAGACTCCTAAAATATATGGTAGCAGAATAAATTAAGATTTTTCTTTCTATTGTTCAATTAGAAAAATACTCCGACTCTATTAAGGAAATAATTCTATAAACATTGAGATGCACATTAAACTAGAGAACAAACCAATTTGCCTATTGGGAGAATATGATTGATGTTAATCTAACTTGATTCGATTGCATGTCTAGATTGGAGGATGCTTGATTTTCTAATCCTAAACTTCTTCACTATTTTTGTCAGCATAAGAGAATTCAACATGTGTGTGTGTATGTATGTATGTATATATATATATATATATATATATATATATATATATATATATATATCTTCTTCATTTTCATTCAAAATCACTCTTTAAGGTCAAAATTTTCGCTCAGACAAGAATTTGTTGGATCAAAATTAAAGATTTGTGATCACTATTATATTTTTTTAAAATAGTTTATAGGACGTAGATGAATTTCGGTTGGCTTTGATGAATTTCTTGTATAA
Source organism: Capsicum annuum (assembly GCF_002878395.1). Taxonomy (NCBI): domain Eukaryota; kingdom Viridiplantae; phylum Streptophyta; class Magnoliopsida; order Solanales; family Solanaceae; genus Capsicum; species Capsicum annuum. Next base: position 48,575,178 of record NC_061111.1, read on the forward strand.
AGGTTAGATTTAATTGTATTATTTTGATATCTTTATTATCTTATTATTTTATTAATTTACAGATGCTAGATGAATGTGGGTCGGCTTTGAATTTTTTTTTAGTTAAAAGTTAGGTCTAATTGTGTCATCATACTATCTCTATTACTTTTTTATTTTATGGTAGTTTACAGTTCGTAGATGAATCTCGATCGGCTTTGAGAATTTATTTTGTGTAAAATTTATTCGTATTATTTTGATATCACCTTTATCGTATTATTTTGTTGCAGTTTACAGATGATAGATAAATGTTGGTTGGCTTTGAAGAATTCTTTTATGTAAAGGTTAGGTTTAGCTATATTATTTTGATATTTCTACTATCATATTATTTTGTTATTGTTCACAGGTGGTAGATGAATCTCAGAAGACTATGAATAAATTTTTGTGTGTAAAGATTATATTTAATTATATAATTTTGATATCCATATCATTGTATTATTTTGTTGCAATTTTAGATGGTAAAGGAATGTCGATCTACTTTTAAAAATAATTTTGGTAAAGGTTAAGTTTAATTGTAACGCCCCGAAATTCAATCCCGAGACGTCACACGGTGCTTAGAACCACAAGTAATCCCAAGCTAACCCTTCTAATGACATAATGCTAAGCAACTGTTTAAATATGCATGAATGATAGAGTTTGCTATGTGGAAACATAGAGAAATGTTGAAATCTGTAAAACACAATGTTGATACCACTTTTACATTCTAATAAAGTTTGAAGAGAGGGACTGAAATTACAATACTAACTCTAACTGACATCTGTCAATCCTCAACTATATTGACTATAAATAGTTGGGATGCTACTCCAACTATCGCTAATAAATACATATGAATAAGAAAAGAGACAACATAAATAAATCCAACTAAAGTCGCCGAAGTAGGAGGACTCATCACCTTGCTGGCTAGAATCTGCAACTGTCTGAGTCTGAATGTGCCTACTAGATCTTGTACCTACATTATAAGATAATGTAGCACATAGACATATATGTAGATCAGTACTTTGAGGATGTACTGAGTATATGAGGGTGTATGCATTAAGTCAACAATATCATTACTCTTTATAAAACCATGCATGCTGATATAAAAGACTGACATAGCTTGAATAAATCTGAAATCTAAATCTCATAAATCATGAATAATGAAACATGTAGCATAAATCTCATGAGTTATTATACTTAGTTCTAAAATTTGTATCTCCTCTTATTCTCAAAGATTGTAAACAAAAGGAATATTAAAACAATAACTTTCAAAACTTATGCTTTTATCTTAAGGTGAATCGGGGACTTCTTTTGAAACTTAGGGATTGTAGAACTTTGGGAGTTTCTTCGAACAGCCATAAACCATGTGAGCATTCTTCATGGAGTCCAACGTCTTAACAACACTGGGAAGAACTATTCTATCCTTGCCATCGGAATAGAACTTTAACTTAAGTGATCACTATCTTGGTCCACTATGGGCATATCGTAAACCTACGGTGGCATGTAGTTCTGGGGCATGAGACCTTGGAATCATACCCAAATCGATGCTAAATACTAATCCCATACCAATTTCTCATAACTTTTAGGAAATCCACCTTAAAATAGCACAAGAGTTTATAATCAAGACGAATTATGCTTCGCTTCTTTAAATCTCAAACAATGTGAATAACGTGGATTCCTTGTCTTAACTTAGGATCAAAAGATCAATTTCTTTCTTGAAACTTGGTAAAAAATAATCAAAGAGACTTAAAATCATAATCTTCTTGTAATATCATGACTAAATCTTAGGGCTTAAAGCCCATGCTTCAAACTTATGTAAAGAAACCAAAAGGTTCATGCTTGATAATGTAATTATTGATAAATCAACTCAAAATCTTGAAATTTCAGCAATAAGCATAAAAATATAAACATACTCATGTAATATCATAGCAAAACATCATACTCAATATGCTTCCTGAAAATACTTCAACAATATCAAAATAATGAAATCAAGAATCTCAATATCATGCTTAAACTCAATTGGGAAAATCTTAAAAATCGTATTACATGCATAAATATATGAAAATAGTCATGTAATCAACATTCAATCACTTGAAATCTTATAATCTTCAAACAATAAAAATTAGGTATAAACCCTAACTTCAATTTCATTAAAAATCACCTAAAATCATATAACTTTTGTAATTAAAATAGGCTTTCGGCATAAGGATGAAAGATTTATCCTTGTTCAACCCCCCATACCTTATTTGGCTTGTTTCAATGGATCAAGTTGACTTTTGAAGCCTTAAGAATGTTCTTGGAGACTTTTCTTGAAGGTTCTTGAATGGTGATGTTTTGATTCTTGAGTTTTCTTGAAGAAGGGTTTGAACCTTGTTCTAGAGGGTTGATCTTGAAAGGAACCCTAATTTTGATGCTATGGATGAATATGAAGTTATGAGCTTTGATTTGATGTAATTAGGTGTTAAAAGGGTGGAAAGAATCCAAAAATCCTTTTAAAAATGGCTTAAAATTGCTAAACGAAGGTCCTTGATGGTTTGGGTGGGGACGGACCGTCCCTTCAACCCGTCGCTTTTTGGCCAGAAAACAGGCTTACTGCCTCAGTTGCGACGGTTTGGGCGACGGTCCTTCGTAGGCACAACGGTCCGTCGGCCTTTTCGTTGCACTTTGGTAGTCCGGATAGCTCACTGTGAAATGGCCATAACCTTTTACCCCGATACCGGATTTTAGGAAAATTGATAACGTTGGAAAGCTTATTCAATTATCTATCTGTTGGTGGGTCATGAACTCAAAAATTCATAGTATAATGAAAGATATGCTTATTTGAAGTTGACTAAGGCAATATTTTTCTCTAGAATTCAATCGGTAAGGGATATTTTGATTCGCCTAATAGCTAGGACATATTTGAGGCCTTAATGCACATCAAACTTGATCATAAAACTACAAAATCACTAAAATTTATTTCTCATGAGTTTGAAGCATGGTTCTACTATCGGTTGGAATTTTTGGGGTACTACAATATCTCCCCCTTGGGAACACTAGTCCTCGAATGAGGTTGGGTAGCTGAAAAAACTGAGGACGCACAGCTGAAATAAATTATTAAACCAATTCTACATCATTCTAATTTTTTTAGTACTTCTAGGAATGCATGAACTTATAGTAAGAATAGCTATATAGCTTAATGTTTGATTAGAAAAGAACTAGATTAAGAAAGACTATCACCTTCGGCTGGATCTGAGTTCGCAGAGAAGAGATAAGAGGTTTATGACATTAAAAATCGGGGTGTTACAACACCCCCTCCTCGGGATCATTCATCTCCGAATGATACTAATTTGGTAGAAATACTAGAATAGACTAAGATGATATATAGGATACTTATGGATTAAACCATGACTTAATATCTGAATCTCAAACTAATGTATGATGCATGTACTGAACTGAATTTCGTAATCTACTTGGATGCAAATAAACTATCTCTTGAAATGGTTATACTCACGAAATTTTAGATAGTGAGACTAGACTAAATCAGAAGATGTAAACTAGATTTCTAGCTGCACGGACTGAATCATACTGAATGCTTTCCCCTAAATAGGGTATTTCTTCAACACCTTTCTAAGAGATTTCTAAGGCCATTAGGGAGTAAGGGACTCTGGGCATGATCTGAACAAGACCTTAGAATAAGGAATTCCAATATTGTTCCAAATATAGCATGGAACATAGACCTATGAATCATAAGTCGGGATAGAAGTACTAGGACTCAAGCAATGCAACTTCTCACTTTAAAGCTTAGCCACACTTCTAAAATACTCTCTCAACTAAACTTTACCCTTGAACACCATACATATTGACTCAACTTATGATTCCCACATGTCCATTGATAAATCCATCTACCAAAGTCTAACTGAACCCAACTCTCTCGTTATGGTCAATCCTATCTCAAAATCACAAGGTATCACACATAACACCATAACATAACACCAGTCAGAATCATGAATTCAGATGCATCTGCACTTTTCAGAACTTTTTATCTCTAGAATAATCCTCATTATCACTCTAACAACTACAATCCACCTAGTATTAGACATTCACTAATGCTCAATGCATCCCTCTGCTTGTATAAAAACATGAAATTCAAGCCTATATTCATAACCACATATGCACTTCTAAACAAACGCTCATAAAGAATCTTTTCCATATCCTACAAACCTCTATCAAGAACAACTTCCATGCACTATTCTTTAGAAGACATACATAAAATTTCAACTACTCACACATAGCATATAAAAATTTAAATAACCATGACGTGTATAAATGATTTGGCCTCAATCCTGCTTCATACTTATAGCCTAAGCTAAAAATAGGCATACAAAAATCTTCTATTAACAAGAAATATTTACTCTCTCCCATCCAGACAACTGTTTATCATCACTATAATGACCTAAAGAAGGTAATAAAAGGTTAGAACATGAGGACCTAATAGAACATGAGGACCTAAAACATGAAGGGACCTTGTGTATAACTTGACACTCAACTGAGGCTTGAGGAATAGAATTTTTAACATCATGAACTCATCAAAGAGATCTGATCTGAGGACATGCATAATATTAATCCGAATTTCGCAGATCATTAAGAGTATTACTTGAGTGCTTAAACTAAACATACTGTAAAGCTTGAGTACATGAGTCATGAGTTGCATGACCTAAATTTGGAGTTCATCACTTATGGAATGTAATTCCAACTGCTGAAATAACTGGAACTCCTCATTTTGGAAAATAGGAGGGTACAGGATTCTCTATCATATGCATGAGCATGAAATATGATCATGGAACTAAAACATAAGGCATAAGTAGGTATTTCTGTAACTGAAAGTACTGAAATAAGAATGGGTCGGGCATCATCCTCTCTTACGGGTTTTCTACACTACACAAACATTTTAATAAGAATCTGGAAGTCTGACTTGGTTACTCATTCTGTCATCTCCCCCTTAGACTTAAGTCATCACTATTAGTCTGTGAACCACTATACAAATTATAATCCAAACCGCAATCACTTTATTCTAGAGTCTAGGATAAAATCAATACACATAAAACTAAACTTACCCTTAAATGACTGTATCTTCACGTATAACACCAAATGCTAACACCTTCTTCTAAGATTCAACTCCTAGATTTCTATAGCCCCATAAGCCATCATATAACAACTTAAAAACTCACCAACTTAGATTCTAACACTAAACATGGATATCTCTAAACCTTTGCGGAACTTCCCTCATACTCTGCTAATATCACATCTCTAACTTACCACATCACCAACCTATAACCCATAAGTTAACTGACAAGAACACCATATACTACACACCTCATTCATACTTATCAACTCAAGGGTATTACCAACCATACACAACACGTAATAACCTTAGAAAGACAAAGTAACACTATATTACCTTGAGCATACAGACGCATATTATACTTACAACACCATACTTAATGATGAACAACTAAACTCAAACTCTTTCATACATAGTTCAAGCCTACAAACCCTTTAGGTGCATTCTGAAACTTCTTGCTAGCAAATCTGAGAGCATTATCAGGGAAGGAAATTGGAACTTATCAATCATGTTCTCTTAAGAACATTACATAGATAGAGAAGTATAGATTAACATTATGGATTCTATGGAGGAATCTGAAAGCACATCTGACTTGGGCTTAGTGCACGATTTTTTTTAAACATGATAAAGCATTTCAATCTTCGGAACCCAAAAGCACTAATGGATACTCTATAGCCTTCTTATAATCCCATAACTATCTATGGAGAATTAAGCTTGACTATTTCTGGTACCTTGAAAATGAGGCAGAGATGGCCTGAATAGAATAGGATGAGAAGCTGTTTAAGTTTCTTAGAAAACCTTTCTATAGAACAATCTGAGACTTGAAAGAATGGAGACATTTCCTAAATGCCTTGTAGCCTCTCAAGGAAAAGTATAGACATCTCCGTACTATTCTGTAAGACTCTATTAGACACGGCTTCACAGACACCCTAGGACACTTAAACCTTGTGCTCTGATACCAAGTTTGTAACACCCCAAAATTCTATCCCGAGATGTCACACGGTGCTTAGCACCATAAGTGATCCCAAGCTAACCCTTCTAATGGCATACTACTAAGCAACTGATTAAATATGCATTAATGATGGAGTTTGCTATGCGGAAACATAGAGAAATGTTGAAATTTGTAAAACACAATATTGATACCACTTTTACATTCTAATAAAGTTTGAAGAGAGGGACTGAAATTACAATACTAACTCTAACTTACATTTGTGAAGCCTCTACTATACTGACTATAAATAGGTGGGAATATACTCCGACTATCACTAATCAATACATATGAATAAGAAAAAACAAAACATAAATAAATCCAACTAAAGTCCCTGAAGTAGGAGGACTCATCACCTTGCTGGCTGGAATCTGCAATTGTCTGAGTTTGAATGTGCCTACTAGATCTTGTACCTATATTATGAGACAATAAAGCACATAGACATATATGTGGATCAGTTCTTTGAGGATGTACTGATTATATGGGGGTGTATGCATTAAGTCAACAATATCATTACTCTTTATAAAACCATGTATGCTGATATAAATGGCTCACATAGCTTGAATAAATCTGAAATATAAATATCATGATTAATGAATAATGAAACATGTAGAATAAATCTCGTAAGTCATTATACTTAGTTCTAAAATCTGTATTCTCCTTTTATTCTCAAAGCTTGTAAGCAAAAGAAATCTTAAAAGAATAACTTTCAAAACTTATTCTTTTATCCTAAGGAGAATAAGGGACTTCTTTTGAAACTTAGGAATTATAGAACTTTGGAAGTTTCTTCAAACCGACATAAATCATCTGAGCCTTCTTCATGGAGTCCAACGTCTTACCCATGTTGGGGAGAGCTATTCTACACTTACCATCGGAATAGAGCCTTAACTTAAGTGATCACTATCTTAGCCCACTATGGGCATATCATAAATCTATGGTGGCACGTAGTTATAGGGCATGAGACCTTGAAATCATACGCAACTCGGTGCTGAATTCTACTCCCACACATTTTGCTCAGAACTTTTAGGAATTCCATCTTAAAATAGAATAAGAGTTTATAATCAAGACAAATTATGCTTCTCTTCTTTAAATCTCAAACTATGTGAATAATGTGGATTCCTTGTCTTAGCTTAGGATCAAAAGATCAATTTCTTTCTTGAAATTTGGTAAACAATCATCAAAGAGGCTTAAAATCATAATCTTCTAGAAATATCATGACTAAATATTAGGGCTTAAAGCCCATGCTTCAAACTTATGTAAATAAACCAAAAGGTTTATGGTTGATAATGTAATCATTGATAAATCAACTCAAAATCTGAAAATTCCAGCAATAAGAATGAAAATATAAACATACTCATGTGATATCATCATACTCAATATGCTTCTTGAAAATACATCGACAATATCAAAATAATGAAATCAAGAATCTCAATATCATGCTTAAACTCAATTGGGAAAATCTGAAAAATCACATTACATGCATAAATATTTGAAAATAGTCATGAAATTCAACATTCAATCACTTCAAATCTCATAATCTTTAAACAATAAAAATTGGATATAAACCCTAACTTCAATTTCATGAGAAATCACCTAACATCATATAACTTTTGTAATTAAAATAGGTTTTGGGAACAAGGATGAAAGATTTATCCTTGTTCAAATCCCACATACCTTATTTGGCTTGATTTAATGGAACAAGTTGACTTTTGAATCCTTGAGAATGTTCTTGGAGGCTTTTCTTGAAGGTTCTTGAATGGTGATGTTTTGATTCTTGAGTTTTCTTGAAGAAGGGTTTGAACCTTGTTCTTCAGGGTTGATCTTGAAAGAAACCCTAATTTTGATGCTATGGATGAATATGAAGTTATGAGCTTTGATTTGATGTAATTATGTCTTAAAAAGGGTGAAAAGGACCCAAAAATCCTTTTAAATATGGCTTAAAATCGCTAAACGAAGGTCCCCGACGGTTTAGGCAATGAAACGTCGCCCTGGGGATAGATAGTCCCTTCAACCCGTTGCTTTTTGGCCAAAACACAGGCTTACTGCCTCAGTTGCGATGGTTTGGGCGACGGTTCATCGGCCTTTCCATCGCGCTTTGACAGTCCAGATAGCTCACTGTAAAACGGTCATAACTTTTTACCCCGATACCAGATTTTGGCAAAATAAGTATCGTTAGAAAGCTAATTCAATTATCTATTTGTTGATGGGTCATGAGCTTAAATATTTATATTATAATAAAAGATATGCTCGTTTGAAGTTGACTAACGCAATATTTTTTTGCAAGAATTCAATCGGTAAGGGATGTTTTGATTTGCCTAATAGCTAGGACATATTTGAGGCCTTAATACACATCAAACCAGATCATAAAACTACTAAATCACTAAAATTTATTTCTCATGAGTTTGAAGCATGGTTCTACTATCGGTTGGAATTCTCGGGGTATTACATTAATAAATAAATTCTCTATTTTTAATTACTCAAAAGATATTAAATTTAATTATGATATTCATCTTTATTATTTAAACAAATATCTTATTTAGTGTATTGTTTGAACTCATCAAAGTGAGGTATGTGCACGCGCGTACACCTTAACTAATATCTTAAACCACAATAACCTTGTTCTCCATATAGCATTCTATGGTTAAGCCAAAAGTATAAAATTTACAACCCAATCCTTTAATATTCTTTCTTCGATCATAAAAAAAATGAAGATTTCTTTATCTCTTTACCCTCAAATCTAAAACCATGAACTATATGGACAAAATTCATGGACCAAGTTAAGAAATTTACCTCCTTATTTCTCGCTTCTCTCTAGTTATCTTACTGATGGTTGGGTACTCCTCCAAAAAAAAATCCACAAATAAAAAACCTCGTTGCTTTCTTGTTTTAACAAAAATCACTGGTTGAATTTTTTTCCTATTATTGATGTCAATAACATTGACGCCACTGCTGTGTTTTGCACGTTGGTGTCTGTTTGTTGCCTAATGTTCAGTTAAAAGGGTAAAGTCCTGTAAATCTATTAAGGAAAAATTTCAGAAATAGCCACTCTGTAGCCTTACTTATAACTTTTATAGCAACAGTTTCATAATTACGAAAAATAGCAAATTGTATTTGTATTTAAGTAAAATGTTGCTATATAAATACATATACAAATATATATGTATTACTCAAAAATACATATGCACAACTGAAAAATACATATTCTTCTATTACTATGAAGTGGGCAAAATATTGCTACTTTTGCTATAAGTTGTAATTTTGAAAAAGTGTTGCTATTTATTGTAATTATAGTCTTAAGGATGCTAGTTTCTGTAATTTTTCCATCTATTAATCATTATTATCTTAGTTAAGTGGGCTTTAAGCCCACAATCTCTCTCTCCCCCCCCCCCCCCCCCCCCCCCCCCCCCCTTTTGTTAAATAAGATTTAGCCCAGTTTGTTATTTTAAAAAAAAAAAAACTACAAATACTCATTAATTAATAGTATGAGATATTACACAAGCTTTTATGATATACAAAGATTAAGAGTGTGTTTGATATTACACAAGCTTTTTTTTAAAGTTTCTCATGTTTGGGTGGCTTAAATATTTTGGAAAATATTTTTCAAATCAACTTATTTTCCTCAAATCTAAGGAAAATCACTTTCCTTCAGAAAGTAAGAAAAACATTTTTCAAAACACTCTCTCAACCTCACTCTCAAGTTGAAATATTCATACAACTCTCAAAATAACTCATCTATCTCGACCCCTAATTTCCTACCACCCCCAACCACCCCATCCAAAAATATTTAATTTCCTCAAAGAATATTTTAATTTTTTTCTTTGCTCATCCCAGACCATGACACCCACCACCTACCATCCCCCCTCCAAAAAAACATTTATTTTTTTAAAAAAATCAAATTCTTTTCTTATCACATCCCCTACCGACCTCCCTTCTTCCCCCTTAAAAAAATTAATATTTTTTCTTACCTCACCATCACTCCCCTCCCCGCCCCCCTCCCCCTAAAAAAAAAAATAATAATAAATTTATTTTTCAAAAAATAAATTCAAAACTTTTTTTTCCCACCCTACAACCTTTTCTAACCCCCACCCCCACCCCTCCCTGCACACAAACCTATCAGTACCCTCCCAAAAAGATTTAATTTTTGTTTAAATTTATTTTTTAAAAAAAGTTTCAAAACCTTTTCTTACCTCATCCTTCTTACCCTATTCGTTCTGATTGTTTTTTATTAAATATATAAATAAATTTAGAAAATATTTTCCTACTTGCATAACGACACAAGAATATAAGTAAGAAACAACTTATTTTTATAAAAGTATTTTCTATTCTTTAGTTAAACACTAAAATGTATTTTTTTAAAAATATTTTTTTATTCACCAACCAAACACTAGAAATTTTTTTTTTTGAATAATGGTTTTCACTCCCCAACCAAACATAAGAAAATAAGTAAGAAAATAACTTGTTTTCCGTGAAAATATTTTCTAGAAAAATATTTTCCATGAAAAACATTTTCCTCCATACCAAACACACCCTAAGTGAAAATATAGTCTCTCACTAATTGGTCACAAACAGAGTCATATTTATTAGTTTGTGCTTTGTTTTTAATTTCTCATGATGAAATATAATAGTTTCTTAATTAACTTTTGTATTCTAGGTTATTGATTTAAGCAAGAATCGTCCTGAAATTATGACACTGAAGAGTATTGACGGCTCCAACAAGTTGGATGGTTGTTGCTTGGTATATTTTTCTAATTTTTTAAAACTTTTTTAAAGTGAATTACAATAATAAATTGATCAGTTAAAAATAAAGTTTTAACTATTTATTTTCTGACAAAAAATTAATCATATGTAGATAAATTAATCAAGAATCAATGCTACAGTAACTTTTTAATTCATTAAGAAGAAAAAAATCCTTCTGAATTTTTCATCAATTTCATTATTATTTTTACAAATTTAATTTGACTTGTTCCAATATAATGGTCAGGTGTCCAATCTACTACACACCTATGAAGGAAATTAAAAGAAATGTCTCAACACATTTCCTCACCTATCATACAATATCATCAATATATCAAGGTATGTCTTTTATTTTGCTATTTAGTTTTAAAAACTCAATCATGACAATAGTAAAATTGGTATAATATTTTAATAGAATTTTTTTTAATAATATCATGAAAGTATACAAAAAAATTCAATCTTATACTAAATGTCCATTATTTTGAATTATAAACGAGTTTCTTTTCTATAATTATATACTTAAATTATTATGAATTTGACAATAAATGATATATAGCTATTGGTACTGCATATTAATTAGTATGTATTTGGGATAGTGACATGTACATACTTATTTAATCTTTAGTTTTGTTGGACTTCTATTAATATATATTGTATCATTATTTTCTAATACTATTACATTTTCTATAAAAACATTATCCGACTTGACGTGTCCTATATTGAAAGTAAGAATGCTCTCATAATAGAAGTTATTATTTCCCTAAATAAAATTATTAAAAATCATCCTTTACCAAAAATAAAAAATAAAAAATAGGCCCTATAAGTTTTCACTTCATGATTACTATAAAAAAAGGCTTGCATTATTAGAAGTACATTTTAAATGTTTAAACTATTTTAAATTTGATAGTAACTGATAAACGAGATATATGAGTGTTTAATCGTGCTTATTACGTGCTAATTTGGGGACATATATATATGATTATCAATCTTCTGATGCATGTTACTTCTGTTTTTAAAATATTATTACAGAAAACTTAAATGATGAAGCAGGAGAAGATATTCCAAGGAAAGAAGGTAGAATTCCTCTTTCACCTTTTGAGCTAGCATCTTACAAGATGCAAAGTGATATATGGATTTAAAAGGATGAAGCCCTTAGAAAGTTTGATAATCTTCAAGGTGCTGCTGATTCTTGGCTAAAGCAGCTTAATTTTAATCATTATAATTTTAATATTTTCCGCTTAAAGTTCAATATGGACCCTATTTACTTATTTTGAAGTTATTTCAAGAATGGTGTCACGACCCAAGTGGCCATGAGTGGCACCCACACTAATCTTCCTATGGGAGAACCATCTAAATCAAACTATTATCCAATCACTTAGTCAATATTACGACGATGTTATTATAAAATAAACATAATAATAATAATCACGGACTAATCATTATTAATGCGAAGTCAAACAAACTACTTCCTAAAATTCTCAAGACATGAAAGTCATCGTATAAGAACTACTAACAAAGATCATGTCTTAAGTGATATAAAAAATAAAGTAAATAAGGAATGTTTCATTGCCTGAAAGATGAACAATAACAAATAATATGACCCGTGGCAGCCTGGAGATGGAGTGTTCACCCTTGGAGCAAGATCTGCTATCAAACTCAAGAGGTGAGATCGTGTCTGAGCCTCTGAAAATCTTTCAACACTCAACAAAAGAAGAGTATAGGATAGTATTAGTACAAACCACTATATATTGGTAGGTATCATAAGCCAACTCAACTTAATAACATGTACACAACATAAATAAAAGAACAAGTAGACAAGAATCATCACATAACAAATACTCAATGAATCAGCAATACAATAGTAACAGGTCAAACAGTGCTCACAAACAAGCCACATAACCATCAAGAGTATCAACCATACTGTAAACATCCACAAAATCAACAAAAATATGTACACACATGCTCAGGGATTTATTTTGCCCAAATAGTCATGACCTGCAGGAAACAATCTATATTCATATATCGTACCGGCATGGTACCCTATCCAACATATACATATCCACAACGGCATGGTACCCGATCCAATATATACATATCTATACCGGCGTGGTACCCGATTCAACATACACATATTCGTATCGGTGTGGTACCCAATCTAATATATACATATCCGTATCGGCGTGGTACTCAATCCAACATACACGTATCCATACCGGCGTGGTATCCGATCCAACATACACATATCCGCACCGGCGTGGTACCCGATCCCATATATACATATCCATACCGGTGTGGTACCGGATCCACTATAAAAAGGTAATATCAATATCAAATTTACACTACCTCACAGTATAAGAGACGATGTACCAAGTTTATAAGTACACTTAAAGTCATAAGACACTTTCATCTAGTAAATTTTCAATAATCATTTATACATGCATCAACAATCCAAATATCAATAATTTCAAGCATATTTGAATATCAATCAACAAGTATCCAATTTAGAAGTATACACACAATTAAGTCGAGTCTAAACTCCAATTAAACTGTAACCTACCTCAATCGAAGAATACAAATATCTCTAGTCTGCAAATGCCTTGCCCTTCCTCAAATTTTTGAAACTTTAAAAATCTGTTCAAATAAATAATTTTCATAAGAGTACTTATCTTATAGCACCCATTTTATAAATTCTCACTCTAAACATTCTAAACTCAAAATCAAAATTTACCAAAACCATAACTCGTCAAAATTCAATAACCAAAGGTAAGCATGACAGGAACTAGTACTGTAGTACTCTAATCCGCAGGAACTATTAGCGAACTATCCTCTCATAATTCTTGAATAATGATTTCCAACCATTAAAAAATAACTAACTATTATCACTAACATTTGAACATGGAAAGGTAGCAATTAACTAACATTTTTTTCTTGAATTTCCACCGCTCAGTAACTAAACTCATAATTATAATATTTATACATGCTCACTAATAAACCATGATAGTGGAAGATTAGTACCGTATTAATCCATCCAATTTCTAAATTTGAATTCTCACCCAAAACTGTTGCCTCACGCCGCAAAGTTTTCTCTCCCTTTGGTGTTGTTTTTTTTTCTGCTACTATTCAAAAGGATGAAACCCTATTAGCTGAAATTCACATAATATCTAATAGTAAAATGATTATGGGTTTGATTCATTGAACAACTAATTAAACTAATTATCTAAATTACCTCAAAATTTTAATAAATTCTGAAAATTTATTTAACAACCCTTATGTAATACCTCATATTTCCCTAGCATAATTTAAATCTATGTGCATGAGTTTTCATATATAGAATTTTTAAAATACTCATTATTTTCCAATTTAGAGCTTACTATTTTGTAGGAAATTCAGTCAGCTTTCCAATGATATAGAGTTCGCCCAAATTCAATACCTGGGTGAAGAGTTAGAGCTGTTTTAGTAAAGCAGTGTACCATTTGGTACACTAGTGCATCACAGAGACATGCCAAATGGCAATTTTCTGAAATCAATGAGCCAATGCGATAAGTCCGCATCGTGGTGAACTTCCAAGTCTCAATCAGTGGGAGACCGCGATTCCACCGCGTCATGCCAAAGGCCAAAATGGTACTCGTCAATTTCTAGTGGCCCAACGTAATTGTGCCGCGTCGCGCCAAGGCCAAAAATCAGGATTTTCAATTTTCTAGCTCCAATTTTAAATTTCTAAGGGGTTGTTTGGTCATTTTTCTAAGCCCTAAAGTCATCCCAAATACGAAATTAAAGCCTAATTGTGCATTATATGCCCATTATTCTCAGATTACTCTAAAAGGAATCCATTCTCTTCAAGAACAAGAAACCCTAACCTTCAAAATTCATGGCCAAATCTCAAGAACTCACCATCTATCCTCTCAAATTCATTAACCCATGTATGTTAAATGTTCATCCATGAGTTCCTTTCACCCATGGAGTATAAGTATCCATTTTCAATTGCAAAGTTATGATCTTTTCAAGTTATCTTTATTTTAAATTATGATTAAACCATGAATTTCCATGAATCTTGTTCTATACTATGTTTTAGCGAAATTGATGTCTATTACTACACTTCATATGTTTGGAGATTGTTTTCCAATAATTTTATTCATGATTTGAGATAATGGTATTGAAATTGTGTTGTACTACAAGCTCTAAACTAATTCCCATGCTTGATGTACACCATACATACCAAGTGTTTTATAAAATGCCTATAAAAAGGAATATTTGATAAAGGCTTGCATGTTAAGTCCTTTAAGCTTGAGTATCATGTTACTATTATTGCTTTTGAGTCCTGGGGGTATCTAATACCCAAAAAGCATAGGTCTTTACTTAGTCATGTCTCGGTACCTTCAGAATAACTTCAGATTATATTATGATCATTACTAGATAAGGTAGTTAAACTCAGAATAGTCAGAAATCTAGTGTCATGACTTAGCCCCAAGTGAGTGCAGGGATGACAACTTTCCTTTCAGATAGGAAGAGTCGTTAGTAGCAGTACCTGTACTCCAGAACTACGTAGCCAGCGTAGGATATGAGAAGTAACCCATTAGTTTAGGCTTGACTATCTCCCAGGGGTCAGCCGTCAGTTTAGGCTTGACACCCTTAGTCCTCCGGGATAGCATATCAGTAAAGTGGATCAACACAGACAACATTAGTACCCATGGCATGGTACTAATACCCTTCTAACTGAGGTTATAGGTCGTACCCCAATTAACTTAAGTTGGGGCTTGTCGGTTAGATAATACCTCCCACAGTCTCATTTACGGTCTCAATTCAGTTATCCAGATACAATTGCTTAACTATAGCATACAGTTACCAGTAACTTAGTTATTAGATTTTTAGTATTTACAGATTATATTCAGATCATGTTATATTCTTGGTCATGCCTCCCCAGTATCCATATATTTTATATATCATCAGTACTTACAGTTTTTATGCATTTTCAGTATTTATAGATTTTATGCACTCTACTCTGTATCTTATGTTATTCATATATATATATATATATATATATATATATATATATATATATATATATTCAGACGATTATTTTTTTCATATTCATGAAACCATGCATATATGCCTACCTTATTTAGCATACCAGTACATTCAAAGTATTGATCGCATAACCTTTTATTGCGCTATGATGTTTCATATTATAGGTTTGGATGTCTAATTCCTGGATCGCGCTTATACTTCTCAAGCATTCAACGGTAGTAGTGGTGAGTCCTCATATTTTGAGGACAAATTACTTTATTTCATGCTTTCATTCTATTAGTTAGTTAGAGTTAGTTGGACCTATCCTATCAACCCACATTTAGTCAGTTTAGAGGCTTTCAGACATATCAGTTGGTTACTCAGTTTTTTTGTATTTTATCATATTCCGATAGTTGTTTTGCCAAAATCATACTTCAGTATTTTTTTCAGTTGTTAAAAACCTTAGGGCTTATCGGTTGTTCTTTCACATATATTAAATTATTATTCAGTGCTCATAGCAGGTACCAGCTCATGGGTTAGCTTGTAGTTCCTCAGGACTGTAAGCATCGTGTGATGCCTAGGGTGTACCCTCGGGGCATTATGAACTTTGTATCAGAGCCTAAGGTTTTAAAGTATCCTAGGAAGTATGAAAACAAAATCAAGTAGAGTCTTGTGCGTGGGTGTGTAGTGTGTCATACATATGGATAAGAGGCTACAAGACATTTTAGGAAAAGTTTCCCTTCTTTCAGTAGTTACGTCATGCGACTGAGCATGAGCTCATGTTAAAGTATATGTCTAATTCATTTCTTCCTTTCGTTTATAGAACATGCCTCCCAAAAAGAACAATGGAATAAGAAAAAGAAACCAGCCAGCACCTCAGTCCGTCCATGCAGATCCTCTGGATGAGCATGTCTCCCACGCAGAATTCAGAGTTGCGTTCACCACTCTAGCCAATTTCATACCAGCTAAGAATGAATGACCTACCGTTGTTCAGGCCAACCCAGTGACCAATACTGCTACAACCAAGATTTGGGACTTCACCCGAATAAACCCTCCTTCCTTTACGGGATCCAAGTCTGAAGAGAATCCATAGGAATTCTTAGATATAGTTCAGAAGGTAATAGATATTATGGGGGTGACATCTAGTGAGAGTGCTGAGTTGGCTGCATATCAGTTGAAGGATATAGCATACACATGCTTTAAGCAGTGAAAGGTAGATAGGGGTGCAGATACAGGGCCTGTAGAATTGGAAGATCTTACTACAACTTTCTTAGACAAATTATTTCCATTGGAGTTGAGGGAGGCCAAGGTATGAGAAGTTATTAACTGGAGGTAGGGCAACACGAGTGTGAAGGAATATTCCCTCAAGTTTACTCAGTTAGCTAGATATGCTCCTCATGTATTGGCTGACAGTAGATCCAAGATACGCAAGTTTGTGTTTGGTCTGTCTGATAATTTGGTTAAGAAGTGTAGGACCGTAATGCTGATTAGGGAGATGGACTTATCCAGGTTGATGGTATATGGTCAATATATTGAGGAGCAGAATACCAAGGAGAGAGAGAGGGGGGAGAATAAGAGGGCTAGAATAGGTAGTTTTAATTTTAGTCAGTCAAGGTCAGAAGGTGGTAACCACCCTCAGTTTCGGTAGAGATATTCATCCTCAACACCCTCTTCAGCCAGTGCCCCTGTGCCTAAATTCAAAAATGATTACAGGGATAGGGCACTAAGTTCAAAATCCAAAGGCCATATTAACAGTACCTATACAAATCCTCTATGTCAGAAATATAGTAGACACCATCAGGGTGAGTGTAGAGCTGATAGTGATGCGTGTGGAAATTCGAGAGTGTCAGGTAGTTGCTCAAAAAGATAGGGAGTTGCACCAACAGAGCTAGTCCCATCAGTCGTCAGTTCCAATCAATCACCCGACTCAGTAGGGTGCCACTTCCAGTGGCACTAGTGGTCAGCGTCCAAATAGACTGTATGTTCTTCAGTAGCGCCAAGATTACTAAAAATTCTTCTGATGTAGTTACTGGTATGTTTCAGGTCTTTCATTTATATGCTTATGCTTTACTATACCTTGGAGCTTCTCTTTCTTTTGTAAATCCTTATATAGCTATAAACTTCGGAGTCAGTCCTGAAATTCTAGTAGAGCCCTTTTCAGTGTCTACCCCAGTAGGTGTTTCTATTGTATCCAGGAAGGTATATAGGAACTGTCCGATCATAATATCTCAGAGAGTTACTTCCGTTGATCTTATAGAGTTAGAGATGACAGATTTTGATGTCATTATCGGTATGGATTGGCTTCACTCATGCTATGCCTCAGTTGATTATAGAAACAGAATAGTTCATTTTTATTTTCCGAATGAATCAGTCCTTGAATGGAGGGGTAGTACTACAACTCTTAGGGGTTAGCTTGTTTCGTACCTTAGAGCGAGAAGGATCATATCCAAGGGGTTTGTCTATCATCTTGTGTGAGTTAAGGACTCTAATTCAGAGACTCCAACCCTTGAGTCAGTTTTAGTAGTCAGGGAATTTCTAGATGTGTTCCCTAAATATCTTCCCGGAGTTCTTCCCGAAAGGGAAAGTGACTTCGAAATAGACCTTCTCCTAGACACTCAGCCTATCTCTATTCTTCCATTTAGAATAGCTCCAGCCGAACTAAGAGAGTTAAAACAACAATTGAAGGATCTCCTAATAAGGGATTCATCAGACCCAACATTTCCCTATGGGGTACACCAGTCCTATTTGCGCAAAAGAAAGACGGTTCTCTCAGGATGTGTATTGACTACCGTCAGTTGAACAAAGTCACCAGTAAGAATAAATATCCATTTTTTAGAATTGATGACTTGTTTGAGAAACTTCAGGGCGCCAACTACTTTTGAAGATAAACATTAGATCTGGCTATCATCAGCTCAGAGTTAGAGAATGTGACATTCCAATGAATCATAATGCCCCTACAACTTTCATGGACTTAATGAATCATGGACTTAATGAATCATGTGTTTAAGCTTTATTTCGATGTGTTCTTTAGAGTATTCATCGATGACATTCTTGTCTATTCTCGTAGTGAGAATGATCATGCAGACCATCTAAGAATAATATTGCAGACTCTTAGAGCTCATCAGTTGTTTTCTAAATTCAGTAAGTGTGAATTCTAGCTAAGATCAGTAGCTTTCCTTGGCCATATTATTTTTGGTGATGGCATTAGAGTTGATTCTCAAAAGACTAAAGCGGTGAGAAATTGGCCTAAACCTATTTCTCTATCAGACATCAAGAGTTTCTTGGGCTTGGCTGGCTATTACCGTTATCTTGTTGAAGGGTTTTCATTTATTGCATCCCCCATGTCCAGATTGACCTAGAAGAAAGATAAGTTTCAGTGGTTAGATTCATGCAAGACGAGTTTTCAGGAGTTGAAAACTTGACTCACCTCAGCCCAGTCCTGACCTTGCCAGATAGTTCAGATGGGTTTGTTATGTACTGTGATGTATCCAGATAGGTTTGGGTTGTGTCC
Organism: Capsicum annuum; assembly: GCF_002878395.1. Taxonomy (NCBI): domain Eukaryota; kingdom Viridiplantae; phylum Streptophyta; class Magnoliopsida; order Solanales; family Solanaceae; genus Capsicum; species Capsicum annuum. Next base: position 48,594,531 of record NC_061111.1, read on the forward strand.
TCATGCATAGAGGTAAGTTTATAGCCTATTCCTCTAGGCAACTTAATCCCCATGAGAAGAATTATCCTACCCATGACCTTGAACTAGCAACTGTAGTGTTTACCTTAAAGATTTGGAGGCATTACTTGTATGGTATACATGTTAATGTTTTCACAAATCATAAGATCTTGCAGTATGTATTCTCTCAGAAAGATTTGAATTTGCATCAGAGGAGGTGGTTAGAGCTATTGAAAGATTATTATATGAGTGTTCTGTATCATTCGGGTAAGGCCAATATAGTGACTGATGCTCTTAGTAGCTTGTCGATGGGTAATGTTGCTCATGTTGAGAATGATAAGAAGAAGTTAGTTCAGGAAGTTCATCATCTTGCCTAATTAGGTGTCTTCTTAGTAAATTCTGCAGAGGGTAGTGTATGGGTGCAGAGTAGTGTCGAATTATCTCTAGCTTCTGAGATGAAGAATAAGCAGGATAGGGATCTCAATCTAGTGAAGCTGAAAGAGTCAGTTAGAATTAGAAGGTAGAAGTTTTCTCCCAAGGAGGATATGGTGTGCTATGTTTCCAGGATCGTCTATGTGTGCCTGGTATAGATGACATGAGGCAACGAATTCTTGCAGAAGCGCATGGTGCGTGCTACTCTATTCATCCAGGGGCCACTAAGATGTACTGTGATTTGTGGGAGATTTATTAGTGGAGTGGGATGAATAGTGATATTGCAGAGTTTGTATCTAAGTGCTCTACGTGTTAGTAGGTTAAGATTGAGCACCAAAAACCTAGTGGGTCCGTACAGGAGTTCAGTATTCCCACGTGGAAATGGGAAGAAGTGAACATGGACTTTGTGATGGGTTTGCCTCATACTATTCATCAGCATAATTTAATTTTGGTTATCGTAGATAGGATGACCAAATTCGCTTATTTTTTGCCAGTCCATACCTCCTATTCAGCTAAGGACGACGACAAATTCTATATTAGGGAGTTGGTTAGGTTACACGGAGTCCCAGTAGCCATTATTCCATATAGAGGTACCCAATTTACCTCTCACTTTTAGAAAGTATTCCAAAAGGGTCTAGGTACCCAGGTTCACCTCAGTATAGCCTTCCACCCTAAGACAGATGGTCAAATAGAAAGGTCTATTCAGAATTTGGAAGATATGTTGAGAGCCTGCGTTGTTGATTTTAAAGGTAGTTGGGATGACCACTTGCCTTTGATTGAATTCACATACAATAATAGCTATCATTCCAGTATTCAGATGGCTTCATTTGAAGCTCTCTATGGTAGGCGATGTAGATCGGCAATTGGTTAGTTTGAAGTAGGTGAGCCCATGGTGGTAGGGCCTGAACTTGTGTTTGATGACTTAGAGAAAGTTCAGTTGATCAAAGAACTGCTTAGGGCAGCCCAGAGCCGACAGAAATCATATATAGATGTGAGGAGAAAAGATCTTGAGTTTGAGGTTGGTGATTTTGTGTACTTGAAAATCTCTCCCATGAAGGGAGTGAAGAGGTTCCGCAAGAAAGGGAAACTTAGTCCCCGATATGTCGGTCCTTACAAAATCCTCAGCTCTTTCAGAAAGGTAGCGTATGAGCTTAATTTTCCTTCAGATCTAGCTTTAGTACACCCTATGTTCCATGTATCATTGTTGAAAAAATGCATTGGTGACCCAGCAGTCATAGTTCTATTGAGGGCATAGGCATTCGAAATGATCTCTTTTTCGAAGAGATTCCAGTCTAAATCCTCGATCATCAGATTCATAGACTAAGGTACAAAGAAGATCCACTAGTCAAAGTTCTTTGGAGGAATCAGTCCATGGAGGGAGCCACTTAGGAAGCAGAAGCAGATATGCGAACGAAGTACACTCCATTTTTCTCCGCAAATTCAGATTCAGTTCAAGGCATTAATCTTCTTAAGATTTCTCTTAATCATGCTCAACTTCAGCTGCATATCATGTTTATGTTAGTCATGAATTTACAGACCCAGTTCAGTAATAAATCACGTCTCAGACCTAGTCTTTGAACTATGTTTGCATCACATATATTCAGTATGTACTCTCAGTTCCTAATGCTTCCAGTCTATCCAGTCTTATTCGAGGATGAATGATCCCAAGGGGGAGATATTATAATACCCCGTATTTCCCTAGCATAATTTAAATGTCAGTGCATGAGTATTCATTTATAACATTTTTGAACTACTAATTATTTTTCAGTTTACAGATTACTATTTCATAGGAAATTCGGTCATCTTTCCAACGATATAAGGTTGTCCCAAATCCGATACCTGGGTGAAGAGTTTGAACTTTTCTTCTAAAATAGTGTACCATTTGGTACACCAGCGTGTTGTGGAGACATGCCAAATGGTAATTGTCTGAAACCAGTGAGCCAACGCGATAAGTCCGCATCGCAGTAAAATTCTAGGTCTCAACAGTGGGAGACCGCTATTTCACCATGTCACGCCAAAGGCTAAAATTGAACTTGTCAATTTCCAGTAGCCCAACGCGATTATGCCGCATCGCGCCAGCCAAAAATTGGGATTTTCAGTTTTCTAGCTCTGAGTTTTAAATTTCCAAGGGGTTATTTGGTCATTTTCCTAAGCCTAAAGTCATCCTAAACATGAAATTAAATCCTAATAGGGCATTATATGCCCATTATTCTCAAATTACTTTTAATTGAATCCATTCTTTTCAAGAAAAAAAACCCTAACCTTCAAAATTTAAGGCTAAATCTCAAAAACTCACCAACAATTCTCTAAAATTTACTAACCTAGGTATGTTAAATGTTCATCCATGGGTTTCTTTCAGTCATGGAGTGTAAGAATCCGTTTACAACTGTAAAGTTATGATTTTTTCAAGTTATCTTCATTTTAAATTATGATTAAACCATGAATTTCCATGAATCTTGTTCTATACCTTGTTTTAGCAAAATTGACGTCTATTACTACACTCCATATGTTTGAAGATTGTTGTCCACTATTTAATTCATGATTTGTGATAATGGTGTTGAAATTGTGTTGTACTACAAGCTTTAAACTAATTCCCATGCTTGATGTACACTATCCATACCAAGTGTAAGAATGAATATTTGATAAAAGCTTGTATGTTAAGTCCTCTAAGCTTAAGAATCATGTTACTATTATTGCTTTTGAGTCCTAGGGGTATCGAATACCCAAAAACCATAGCTGTTTACTTAGTCACGTTTCAGTACCATCAAAATAACTTCAGAGTATATTACGAGTATTACTAGATCAGCCAGTTAAACTCAGAATAGTTAAAAATCCAGTGTTATTCAGTTGGGAGTAGGACTTCGCACTAAGCAAGTGCAGGGATGACGGCTTCCCCATCAGATAGGAAGAGTCCTTAGTAGCAGTCCCTGTATTCCAGAACTACATAACCAGCATAGGATATGAGAAGTCACCCGTCAGTTTAGGCTTGACTATCGCGTAAAGGTCTCCCGTCAGTTTAGGTTTGACACATTTAGTCCTCCGGAATAGTACATCAGTGGATCCACACAACCAGCATTTGTACCCGTGGCAAGGTAATAACACCCTTCCAACTGGGGTTATAGGTTGGACCTCAATTAACTTAGATTGGGGCTTGTTGGTTTAATGATACCTCCCACTATCTCAGTTACAGTCTCAGTTCAGTTATCCAGATTCTGTTGCTTGACCGGAGCATATAGTTACCAGTAACTCAGTTATCAAATTTTCATTATTTAAAAATTATATTCAAATTATGTGATATGCTTGGTCATTCCTCCCTAGTATCTACAAATTTTATGTATCATCAGTACTTACAATTCTCATGTATCTTCTGTATTTACAGATTTCATGCACTTTACTCAGTATCTTATGTCATTCGTATATATATATATTCAGGAAATTTTCATGTTCATGAAACCATGCATATATGCCTACCTCATTTAGCATACTAGTATATTCAAAGTACTGATCGCATACCCTTTTTTTGTGCTATGATGTTTCATAGCATAGGTTCGGATGTCAAGTTATTGGATCGAATTTAGACTTCTTAGGCATTAAACTATAGTAGTGGTGAGTTCACATATTTCGACGATAGATTACTTTATCTCATGATTTTATTCTAGTAGTTAGTTGGAGTTAGTTGGGTCCTGTCCCATCAATTCACATTCAGTCAGTTTAGAGGCTTTCAGACATGTCAATTGGTTACTCAGTTTATTAGTATTTTATCAGATTTAGACAATTTTTTCTCTAGATTTATTATTCAGTATTTGTTTCAGCTGTTAAAAACCTTATGGCTTATCATTTGTTCTTTTTCATATATTATATTACTATCCAGTGCTCACAGCAAGTACCAGTTGATGGGTTAGTGTAACGCCCCAGATTCTGAACCCTAGATGCTACATGGTGCTTATGATCTCGAGGGACCACAAGCTAACCCCTTTTTGGTACCTGTAACTGAGAACTATATAATATACTATAAAAATATGGAAAAACAACTGGCGGAAACTTGCCATAAGGTTCAAAACCAAAATGCAAATGAATAAAGTATCAAAAATACTAAAGCAACTATCTAAACATCTAGTCTGAAAGCCTCTAAACTATCTGAATAAGGAGTTGATGGGACAATCTCCCAACTAACTCTGTTTAACAAAAATACTGAATCATGAAATATAATGAAATAATAAAACATCCTCGAATGATGAGGACTCACTATTAAGTCTATTGCTTCTGGCTGAATCTGAATTGCTAAGGGTGCTCTGGATCTGGTGCTTCTTAACCTATGGTATAAAATACCATAGCACAGAATAGTTTGGATCTGTACGTGGGAATGTACTGGTATGCTAGATGAGGTAATCGTAAATACAAGGGTTCATATGTATGAACTATACTCACTAAATAATCTAAGTATACTGAATGAGGATACGTGCATAAATGCATAAACCATAACTAAAATCATAGTGACACTGAATACTGAGATTCAAACGCTACTTTATTGACATCTAAGATTACTAATACAGGGATACTGAACAACAGAATCTACTAATATTGGTAACCGAGTGCTGAGGTTGAGATCAGTCCTATCAGCGGGTGATCTCTGAATCTAATGATAATAAAAATAATTAACTGAATATGAGACCAATCCTATCTAATGGGTGATCTCTGAATATACTGATAATGAAGATGATTTGACTAAATCTGAGATCAGTCCTATCTAGCGGGTGATCTCTGAGTTTAATGTTAATGATACTGATTGACTGTATCTAATAATCCTGAATTTGTAATACTAAGCTGAGTTCTTACTGAGATAAATACTGAAACTTAGACTGTGGAAGGTAGTCATATAACCGACATACCCCAAATCTGAACTAGTAGGGTCTAACATGTAACCCCACCTAGAAGGGTGTCTGTACCGTGCCACGGATAAAGACAGTACTACTGTGGAGATAGTCCTACTTAACGAGTGACCCTTGGGATCAGTCCTATCTAATGGGTGACCCCTGAGTATGCCAATCCTATCTAACGAGTGGCATCTCGTACCTACACTGGCTATGTAATTCTGGAACTTAAGGATTGCTTCTAGGAATCTTAGTCCTTTCTAATGGTTGAGCCCTCATCCCTAGGTTTGCTTAGTGCTGAATCCTTCTCCCAACTAAATAGCCACTTACTGATTTTTTTTCTTAGACTGTACTAGACTGAGCAGAATCTATTACTAATCATGTTACTTGACTGATGTAGCTGAGTTCACTTAGTTCAAAAGACTGACGGAATACTACTGGGTTTCGTTATCTAACTGAATAATACTAAGTTCTAAATTGAGTACTTGAATGCTACTGAGGTGTGAACTGAATACTGAACTGGACTTAAAGTGATATTTAGATTACTGAGTCTTTCTATGTTCTATAACTAATTGACTTTTAAGTATCGTGGCTTGACTTAGATTACCATAAAACTGACACTGGCTTTAGACAAATAGCTAATTTGTTGTGTATAAATACCCCCAGGACTGGATAACATAAATAGTTCAAGAAATAACCAATCTAAAATATCATAACAATAGACTTTCATTCACCATACACTCAATAAAGCATTACTTAAAGAACTTAGAAATATTAAACGTGTAATGATATAGGAAGGCATGCTATTGGTCTCATAACTCATTCAATAAGGAATGCACCAAACACTTAACATGCATTCAAGTGCACCGAATTTGGGATTTCAGGCTAACATGTCACAATTCATTCACTAAGGCTTTTCAACAAACACTTGGCATGCATGAACTTACACATAATTGGAGATTTCTTGTCAACATGCTATAATGACCCTATTTCCTTCACACAAGCATTTTATCAAAGATATGGGGAGAATGCTTTGGTTATACAATAAATACTATACCTAAGTGTCATGATTTCATCAATCAACATGCAACTTGAAGGGTTTATCATGAAAATTACGTAAATCATCACATACTAGGACTAAATCATGAAACTTATAATCTAGAACATAAATCAATACTCCACAATAACATGAGCATGAACTTCAACTCACATAAATCATAAAACTCATAAATATACAATCTTTATAATTTAAAAAGGATTCTTGAACTTCTTGGGTGGAAGGAACTCAAGAATCAACATCTAACATACCTCAAAAGCTTGAATCTTGAAAGATAACTAACTTTTCTTGAACGTTCTTGGATAGGGAAACACAGAACATGATGTCTTCTTAATGGTTCTTGAACTTGAAGAACTTGAATTTCTTAGTTTATTGAAGAAGGGTTTGAATCTTGTTCTTGGATTTTAATCTTGAAAGAAATTCTAATTTTGATGTTATGGATGAAGGAGGAGTTATGTACTTTGATTTGTTGTAGTTAGGGGTTAAAAAGGAGGAAAAAGACCCAAAAAGCCCTTTAAAACATCGTTTCAGCGTTGTTTCGAACAACGTTGACGGTCTGGGTGACGGACCGTCACTCTGGTGATTGACCGTCACTCCGACCGTCATTTTTGGGCCAAAAAACAGCCTAACAGCCTCAGTTGTGATGGCCAAAGTGATGGTCCATCGCTGACTTGACAGTTCGTCAGCTTGCCCATCTCTCCTGGGCAAATTAGACAGCTCTCAGTAAAACGGCCAGAACTTTTTACTCCAATACCAAATTTTTGAAAAATTAGTATAGGTACAAAGCTAATTCAATTATCTATCTGATGGTGGGTCATAAGCTCAAAAATTAATTGTATATAAAAAGATATATACTCGTTTGAAGTTGACTATACCAAAATCCTTCTGAATAATTCAATTGGTAAGGGATGTTTTGATTCGTCTAATAGCTAGGACGTATTTAAGGCATTAATATACGTAAAACTTGATCATAAAACTACCAAATAATTAAGATTTATTTCTCATGATCTTGAAGTATGGTTCTACTATCAGTTAGGATTCTTGGGATATTACAATATCTACCCCTTGGAAACATTCATCCTCGAATGAGGTTGGTTAGGCTGCGAATATTAGCAGGCTAAAGTTACTTATTGGACATGAGCATCTGAAACATGACTATATGATTGAAACTACTGATATTTTTAGTTGTTACACTAAATATGCATATTTGTTGCATGGATGCATGACTGAGTTATTTTCATGAAAGCCTTTCTGAAATTTCTAATAAGCTGAGCTTCTTCTACTGAACATGCATATCCAATTCATGAATGTTTGACTGAATTGACTCTTGAAAGAATAACTGACTATGCAATGATATCTGATGCATAGCTTGTAATGAGGATCTAAGCATAAAACTGAATGGGTTTAAGAAAAAGGAAAACATCGAGGAGTTATAGGGTATCTCCCCCTTGGGACACAATGTCCCTCTCAGAACTCCTACTTTACTGGAATACTAGAAAAACTGGGGCGATGCACAAGGCACCTACAAATTGGATCATAACTAAACCTCAAGAATCTGAAACTAATGCATGAATCATGAGCTAAACTTATCTTGCAACTACTAGGACTTTCTACCTTGGAATAGTTATCTTTCCTTGAGATTTCAGATAGAATGATGAGATGAAAAGATGAGAAAACAAACTATACGAATTTGACTGTCTGACTACTAAACAGACTTATTGGTTGTTCAAACTAACTCATACTGAAAACACATGCTTAATTGGAGTACTTCTTCTGCACTTTCTCGACTACACTCTCCACTTTATCTTTAAGCCACTATCATAAGTCTTCAAACACTTTTCTATACTCTGAACTGCACCATAATAAATCTACTCTAGAGTTTGGGGTACAATAATGCACATAAATGATAAACTCATCCTGAAAGACTGCACCTGAAAGTATAAAACTCACTTCTAATACTATCCCTTGGGCTACAACTCTTAGCTTCCTTTATCTCTTGCAATCATCATCATATACTTACACTCTTTTCAAGACATGTTTGCCCCACTATACACACCATCTTCTTATGTTTCTTGCTAGACTACTAAGATCATATCTCCTAACTCATATCCACACCTTCACTCTTAGTTTGAAATCAATAAACTTAAAGTCTTGCATGCACTCTTCAAGCCTACTTATTTACCTTTTGCACAACTATACCCATGAATACATAATCTGCTCAATCTGGATAATGCTATCTATCCTAACTCTACTACTGCTAAAATCCTGGGTTCATGCTTATAACTATAGGTCATATGCTATCATAGGATGCTGAGAAAGGATCTGATGAAATACTGCTGAGCCTATGGGCGACCCTATAAGTGTCTGCAGGTATGGTTTGAGAAAGCCCTAGCTCTAGGACCTTGAGATTCACTATTTCTATTACCTTGAAGGTAATGTGGAGTTGACATGAGTGGAGCATGCTGAGAATCTACATAACTTTCTTAGAGGACCTTTCTATAGCATGATCTATGACATGAAAGAAGGGAAACTTTTTCCTAAAACATCTCATAGCATCTTGTACATAAACGTGGTGCACAACACACCCATGTACAATACTCTACTAGATGCAGCTTTCAGACTTCCTAGGACACTTTTGAACCTTAGGCTTTGATGCCAAGTTTGTAATGCCCTAGATTCTGAACCCCAGATGTTACATGGTGCTTATGATCCTGAAAGACTATAAGCTAACCCTTTTTTGGTACCTGTAACTGAGCACTATATAATATACTATAAAAATATGGAAAAACAACTGGCAGAAACTTTCCATAAGGTTCAAAACCAAAATACAACTGAGAAAAGTATCAAAACTACTAAAGCAACTATTTGAATATCTAGTCTAAAAGCCTCTAAACTGTCTAAATAAGGAGTTGATGGGACAATCCCCCAACTAACTCTGTCTAAAAAAATACTGAACCTAGAAATATAATGAAATAATAGAATAATCTCGAATGATAAGGACTCACTCCTAAGTCTATTACTTTTGGCTAGATCTGAACTGCTAAGGGTGCTCTGGATCTCGTACTTCTGAACCTATGGTATAAAACACCATAGCGCAGAAAAGTGTAAGTTTGTATGTGGGAATTTACTGGTATGCTAGATGAGGTAAGGCTAAATGCAAGGGTTCATATGTATGAACAATACTGACAAAATAATCTGAGTATACTAAATGAGGATACATGCATAAATGCATAAACCATAATTGAAATCAAAGTGACACTGAATACTGAGATTCGAATGCTATTTCACTGACATATAAACTTACTAATACTGGGATACTGAACATCTGAATCCACTGATTTTGGTAACTGAGTGCTGAGTTTAAGATCAGTCCTATCTAGTGGGTGATCTCTGAATCTAATGATAATAAGAATGATTAACTAAATCTGAGATTTGTCTTATCTAATGGGTGATCTATGAATATATTGATAATGAAGATGATCAAACTAAATCTGAGATCAGTCCTATCTAAAGGGTAATCTCTGAGTTTAATGTTAATGCTACTGATTGACTGTATCTAATAGTCCTGAATCTGTACTACTGAGCTGAGTTCTTTTACTAAGAATGATTCTGAAACTTAGACTGTGGGAGGTAGTCATCTAAGCGACATGCCCCAAATCTCAACTAGTGGGATCTAACCTATAAGCCCAGCTGGAAGGGTGTCAGTACCGTACCACGGGTAAAGATACTACTGTTGTGGAGTATGTCCTATCTAACGGGTGACCCCTGGTATCAGTCCTATCTAACGGGTGACCCCTGAGTATGCTAGTCCTTTCTAACGGGAGACATATCATACCTATGCTTTCTACGTAGTTCTGGAATTTAAGGATTGCTTCTAGGGATCTCAGTCTTATCTAGTGGGTGAGCCCTCATCCCTAGGTTTGCTCGGTGCTGAATTCTTCTTCCAACTGAATAGACGCTGATTGATTCTTTTTCTTAGACTGTACTAGACTAAGCTGAATCTGTAACTAATCATGTTACTTGACTGATCTAGATAAGTTCACTTGGTTTTGAAGACTGAATAAATACTACTAGTTTCATTATCTAACTGAATACTACTAAGTTCAGAATTGACTACTTGAATGCTGTTGAGTTCTAAACTGAATACTGAACTGCACTTAGAATTATATTGAGATTACTGAGTCTTTCTATGTTCTATAACTGACTAAGCTCTAAGGATCGTGGTTTGACTGAGATTATCATAAAAATGACACTGGCTCTAGAAAAACAGCTAATTTATCGGGTATAAATACCCCCAGGACTCGATAACATAAATAGTACAAGACATAACCACTCTTGAACATCATAACAATAGACTATCATTCACTGTACACTCAATAAACTACCTATTCAAGCACTTAGAAATATTAAACATGTAATGATATAGGGATGTATGCTATTGTCTCATAACTCATTTAATAAGGAATGCATCAAACACTTAACATGCATTGAAGTGCACCTAATTGGGGATTTCAGGCTAACATGTCACAATTCATTCACTAAGGCTTTTCAACAAACACTTGGCATGCATGAAATTACACATAATTGGGAATTTCTTTTCAACATGATGTAATGACCCTATTTCCTTCACACAAGCATTTTATCAAATATATGGGGAGCATGCTTTGGTTATACAATAAATACTATACCTAAGTATCATGATTTCATCAACCAACATGCAACTTGAAGGGTTTATCTTGAAAATTCCGCAAATCAGCACATATTAGGACTAAATAATGAATCTTATAATCTAGAACATAAATCAAAACTCAACAATAATATGAGCATGATCTTAAACTCACATAAATCATAAAATTCATAAATGTACAATCTTTATAATTTAAAAAGGATTCTTGAACTTCTTGGGTGGAAGGAACCCAATAATCACCATCTAACATACTTCAAAAGCTTGAATCTTTAAAGATAACGAACTTTTCTTGAACCTTCTTGGATTGGAAAACACAGATCTTATTTTTTTCTAGATGGTTCTTGAACTTGAAGAACTTGAATTTCTTAATTTCTTGAAAAAGGGTTTGAATCTTGTTCTTGGTTTTAGATCTTGAAAGAAACCCTAATTTTGATGTTATGGATGAAGGAGGAGTTATGTGCTTTGATTTGATGTAATTAGGGGTTAAAAAGGGTGGAAAAGACCTAAAAAAACCCTTCAAAACGTCATTTCAGTGCTATTTCAGACAAAGTTGATGGTCTGGGGGACGGACCGTCACTCTGTAACTGACCGTCACTCCAACCATCATTTTGGGATAGAAAATGGCCTTGCTGCCTCAGTTGCAACGGCCAAAGCGACGGTCCATCGCTTACTTGATGGTCCGTCAATTTGGTCGTCGCTCCTGGGCATCTCAGATAGCTCTCAGTAAAACGGCCTTAACATTTTACTCCGATACCGGATTTTGGCAAAATTTGTATCGTTGGAAAGCTAATTCAATTATATATCTATTGGTGGATCATGAGCTCAAAAATTCATATTACAACAAAAGATATACTCTTTTAAAGTTGACTATACCAAAATCATTCTCAAGAATTCAATCGGTAAGGGATGTTTTGATTCGTCTAATAGCTAGGACGCATTTAAGGCATTAATATACATCAAACTTGATCATAAAACTACCAAATCACTAAGATTTATTTCTCATGAGATTTAAGCATGGTTCTACAATCAGTTGTGATTCTCGGGGTATTACAATTAGCTTGTGGTTCGTCGGGACTTCAAGCATCGTGTGATGCCCAGGGTGTACTCTCGGGGCGTTACACCATAGTAATAAAATAAATATGTAAATTAACTAAAAAGGTCATTCCGGACCTATTGAAAATATTAAAATATTAAAATATTAAATCGAGGTCATCTGGATCAACAATTGACCGTGATCAAACTTAACTTTAGTAACACTCAATAATCCAACTAAGGACTTCAAAAACTTCCGAACACCTCAAGAATTTGTACTGCTCATCCCATGATTCATAATTCACGTACACCAACAACAAGGAGAGATAAAATATAAAATATAAGAAAATTTCAGGGTCGTTACATTAGATACCAGACAAGAAGGGGAAACAAGAAATTACCTGAATTAGCATAAAGATATGGATACTTGCTACACATGTTCTCTTCAGTTTCCCAAGTGGATTCCTCAATAGGATGATTCTTCCATTGGACATTCATAAATGAAATATCCTTAGTCCTCAGCTTATGGACATCTCTATAAAGAATAGCAATAGGTTTCTCTTCATAAGAGAGATTTTCATCTAACAAGACCGAATCCCAATGAATTATGTATTTACCATCACCATGAAACTTCTTAAGCATAGATACAAGAAACACAGGATGAACACCCGACAAAACCAGAGGCAAAGCCAGCTTATAATCTATCGAACCCACACGCTGAAGAATCTCAAACGACCCAATATATCTAGGACTGAGCTAACCTTATTTTCCAAAATGCATGAAACCTTTCATAAGTGACACCTTGAGAAATACTTGCTCCCCCTCCGTAGAATACATATAACTAACTTTCTAATCTGCATACTCTTTTTGTCTGCTTTGAGCTGTTATAAGTTTCTCCTACATAAACTTGACCTTCTCTAAAGAGTCCCTCAATAGATCAGTACCCCATGGTCTCTCCTCAAAAGCATTACACCACCCAATGGGAGATGTACAACTCCTCCCAAATAAAGCCTCAAAAAGCACCATATCGATACTCGAATGATAACAGCTATTATATGAAAACTTGGCCAAAGGTAGAAACTGATCACAATGACCTGCAAAATCCATCACACACGCGTGAAGAATATCCTCTAACACCTGAATCATTCACTCAAACTGCCTATTGGTCTGAGGGTGAAAAGTTATACTACTGTTCAATCTTGTACCCAACTCCTTATGCAACTTCTTCCCAAAGATAGAGGTAAATTGAGTACCCCTATTTAAAATAATAGAAACTGGGACACCATGCAACTGAACAATCTCTTTAAGATAAATCTAGGCCCACTTTTCTGCATTATAAGTCACTTGAACTAGAATGAAATGTGAAGACTTTGTCAACTTAACAATAATAACCCATATCGAATCATACTTTTCCAAAGTCTTGGGAAGACCAACAACAAAATCAATAGCTATCCTCTCCAATTTCCATTCAGGAATGGGCATTCTCTAAAGAGTACCACCAGGTTTCTGATTCTCATACTTTATCTGCTAGCATCTCTAACATTTGTTTGCTCTAGGATAGACATCATAATGATTAAAATTAAGCTACCTAAAATCACGATACATCTTAGTCACTCCAGGATGTATAGAATACTTCAAACAATGAGCCTCACCTATAATAGAATCAAATCATCAACATGGGGTGCACAAACTAGCCCTTTAATCTACAATACACCATCACCATAAAGAATGGCCTCTTTGGCCTCACCCTGTAAAACCTTATCATGAATCTTACTCAAGTTAGCATTCTTAAATTGTTTATCCTTGATTTGATCAAGAAATATGGACCTTGCCTCAATGCTACTTAGAATTTCTCCTTTCTCAGTCACTTTAAGTTGAATAAACTTATTAGCTAGAGTCTGAATCTCTCTAGCCAACGGACACCTCCTATCATTCAAATAAGCCCAACTATCCATACTTGCTGACTTTCTGGTCAATGCATCAATAACCTTATTAGCCTTTCCCAGATGGTAGAGAATAGTGATATCATAATCTTTGAGCAACTCTATCTATCTACGCAGTCTTAAATTCAAATCCCTCTGTGTGAACACATACTATAAGCTGTGGTGATTAATGAGCATTCACAATGATCCCTATACAAGTAATACCTCCATAGCTTAAGAGCAAAAACCATAGCAACAAAATCCAAATTGTGAGTAGGATAATATTTCTCATTAGGCTTCAAATGCCTCGAATCATAAGCAATAACATTCCTTTCCTACATCAACACAACACCTAAACCAAAATGTGAGGCATCATAATAAATAATAAAATCCTCACCCTCTACCGACAAGGCAAGAACAAGATCAGTAGTCAACAAGGTCTTGAGCTTTTGAAAACTCTCCTCACACTCATTAGACCAAATAAAAGGTATATCTTTTTGGGTTAACCATGTCATATAAAAAGAAATAGATGCAAACCCCTTCATGAACCTACAGTAATAACTTGCTAAGACAATAAAGCTATGAACCTCCATCACTGAAGTAGGCCTAGCACAATTGTTAACTGCTACAATCATCTGTGAGTCTACCATCACCCTTTCTTTCAAAACTACATGCCCCAAAAAGTGTACAGAAAGCTAACCAGAACTCACACTTAGAAAAAATTGCATAAAGATTTTTGTCTTTTAACAATCCCAAAACAATCCTTAAGTAATTCCCATGCTCCTCTTTACTCTTTAGAATAAACTAGAATATCATTAATAAAGATAATCACAAAATAATTCAAGCAAGTTTTAAATATCCCATTTATCAAACTCATAAAAGCAGCTGGGGCATTAGTTAGCCCAAAAGATATCACAAGAAACTCAAAGTGCCCGTACCTAGTTTAGAAAATAGTCTTAGAAATATCATCAGACCAAATATTAAGCTGATGATACCTGGACCTCAAATCAATCTTAGAAAATATGGATGCATCCTGCAACTAGTCAAATAAATCATCGATACAGGGTAAAGTATACTTTTTACGGATCGTAACTTTGTTCAACTGCCTGTAGTCTATACATATCTGAAGACTACCATTCTTTTTCTTCACAAACAAGACAGGAGCACCCCATGGGGAGGCACTCTGACGGATAAAACCCTTACTCAATAAATCCTACAACTGAGCCTTTAGCTGCTTCAACTCAGCGAAAGTCATTCTATAAGGAGGAATAGAAATAGAATGAGTACTTGGCTCTAGATTAATACAAAAATCAATATCACAGTTTGGGGGCATGCCAGACAAATCTTCAGGAAAAACCTCTTGGAACTTACATACCATAGGACCTAACTCAATAGATGGGACCTCTTCGAAAATGTCCAGAAGGTGTGCTAGGAAGGCCAAACAACCCCTCCAATGTTTCATTAGAGTAGGACTATAATGACCCTCTCACTCAAGTCTATCCATTCCCGGCATAGACACAGTGACTATCTTAGCATGACAATCTAATGTAGCATGATACAGTGTAATACCCTATACTTTTCCTAAATTTGTTTAGCTCCTAAAATGTCAAGGGTTAGCTTTAAAAATGAACGACCCTTGATACATGTAGAATTTTCAAGCTCTAGAAACCCCAATGTGTGGATAATTGGCTTAGATTTTGAATGATACCAATTTTGCCTCAATTCGATACTTGGTTAAGAAATTATGATGATTTTAGTAAAAATAATAGGGCATTTCGACAGGCACCGCATCGCGGTGAAAGACAAAATCGCAATGTCCGATTCTAAGAAGCACCACGATTAGCTTGTAACACAGCAAAATTTCCATTAACAGAAAAATTCTAGTTACCATCGTCCCATTCCATTAGCTCAACACGATTAGCTTGTATCGCAGCAAAATTTCCAATTGCACTCCACGTGCCGCAGTGGAGTGCAAACTGGCACTCATCTTTTTTCAAGTAAAAAGACACAATCTCACCGTATTACAGTGATGCCTAAAATGGAACTCATTTCTTTTCCAGTGACGTAATGAGATTCCTTCGCATTGCACTAGAGCCCAAAATGGCGATTATCCTATTTTCCAGTGAGCCACCACGATAGCGGCGTGTCGCGATGGATGGAAAAATTGAAATTTCTCCCAATCGCAATTTAATTTCCAGAAAAGGTAGTTTAGTAAATTCCACTTGCCCTAATTCATAAAAACAAAGGAGTAAACCTCATTATGAGCATATTACAACCATTATCCATAAAAATCCTCCAATAAACCCTAAAGCTTCAACTTTAAACTTCAAGAAAGCCATAAATTCACCATTCTTTTTCCAAATTAACCCAAGATTGAAGATTTTCAAATCAAGAACACCAAGAGTCAATATTCAAGGGCACCAATAGGAACATAAAGTCCATGTTTCTTCCTTTGTTCATCAATTAAGGTATGCGGGGTTTTCAACAAGTCTAATCCATTCATCCTTGTGCCAAATATTAGTTTTTGAATATAATTTTACACGAGTTTATATGAGTTCCAAATTAGGTTTCATACCCAATATTATTATTTTCAAGATTATGAGATTTTAAGTGATTTAGATTTTGAATTGCATGTCTCCTATTGTATTTTCATGCGTATTGCGGTAATTTCCGAATTTAGACTTGAATTATCAATATTTTCATTACTTAGCATGAATTTTATGATGATTTGACATGAGATAGATGCATGATCTATTAACTCTAGTTTGAATGTTATTTTTTCAAGAAGATTATGCTTTTAAGCATCCCATGACTTGTTATATTCAGATTTTGGACAAAGATTTGATCTTTAGATCTAAGCTTAGATATGGAATCCACATCACAAATTTAACTACAGTTTACAATAACAAATTTACAAGAGGTTTTCATTGTAAACCTTTATATTAGTATCTAAAAGTGGATTTCCAATAGAATAAGCATATAGATTAAAGGGAGTAGTATTTTGCACCGAGTTGGGTATGTTTACATTCCCTAGAACTACGAGCCAAGATAGGTTCAGATTATCAAATGATTTCCATTTCTATATGGATGACAGATACTGTAATACACTGTGTTTCTCTAGCTTAAATTAACTCTAAGTCCATGAGTTATCCAATATAAAATTTTTAAAATACTCAGTATTTTTTTAGTTTAAAGCCTGCCAATTCATTGAAAATTCAGTTATCTTTCCAACGATATAAAGTTCGCCCAAATCTGATACCCGGGGCAAAGAATTATAGCCTATTTAGTATGACAGTGTGCCAATTTAGCCATCAACGTGTCGTGGAGGCCAGCCAAATAGAAATGGTCACTTTCCAGTGTTGCATCATGATATTGGCGCATCGCACCAAGCATCCTTTTTAAAATTATCAATTTCCAGTGTACCAATGTGATTCGATTGCATCGCGATAAGCTTCCAGGTTCCATCCATTATGGCAACACGATACCACCATATCGTGCGACCAGCCACATTCCTAGTTGTCAGTTTCCATTGGCCCGACAAGATAGTGGCATGTCGCGCCAGGCACCCAAATTGAGTTTTTCCAGTAACAATTTTTAAATTATTCCCAAGGGTAATTGGGTACTTTTCCATGACCCAAGTCAACCTTTAACACGTAAATTACCCTTAATTAACCTAGATATACCATTATTCACTCAATCTCTCCCTAAATTAGATCATTATCTCTCAATTAGCAAACCCTAGCTCTCAAGAAATCAAGAACAAAGCTCAAGAAGCTTACTAAGAAATCTAAGAAATTATCAATTCAGGTATGTTAGGTATTCATATATGCTTGAAATTGAATTGAATTCATGTTCATGTTATTGTTGGGTGTCAGTCCATGATTGAATTACAAGTTTTCATGAAATTAATCATCATATGTGTTGAATTACATGATCTATACGATAAACCCTTAAATTTTCAAGTTTATTGATGTATCCATGATAATTTTATGTGTTGATTATTGTATAACCTAAGCATGCTCCCTATGTGTTTGATAGAAATGCCTATGTGGATGAAATAGTTCCATTATAAAATGATAGCATGTATTCCTCATTCATGTACAAGTTAATTCAATACAAGTGTATGATGAAACACCTCTATGAATATATTATAGTCAATTGAACATTGTTATGTTATTAAGGATTATGTTATGCCTTTATTTCATGCTATCGTGTCCTAGGGGTATTTAATGCCTGACAATTTAGCTTTGTACCTAAAGCCAGTGTCAGTTATAAAACAATATTAGACATACCCTAATCAGTAGATTCCAGTCAATTACAGAACTCAGTAGAACCCAGTCAGTTATAAAACTCAAGAAAACTCTGTAGACTTAGTATCAGTCTAGTCCAGTTCAGAATACTCAGTTCAGTGTCTTTCAATTGGGAGTAGGATTCAGCACTGAGTGAACCCAAGGATCGAGGTTCACTTGCCAGTAGAGGGTGTGCTCCTTAGAAACAATCATTGCATCCTAGAATTACAAAACCAGTGTAGGTTGAGACATAAAACCTGCCAATTGAGAATTGATGAGGTGTTTTAACCTTCCAGTTGAGGGTTCCACCATTCTCATTCGAGTACCTGCGAAATAAGGGTAACTCTTCAGTGTCTTTACCCGTGGCATAGTACTAACACCCTTCCGACTAGGGTCACAGGTTGGACCCCAACTCAGTTATCTTATTTAGGGAGTGTTAGTTAGATGATTACTTCCCACAATTTTAGTTTTAGTATTTAGAATAGAACTCAGTTCAGTTCTACAAAATTAGAACTGTCAGATATAGTCAACTAGTATCAGTAACTCAGTTATCAGTAACTTCAAATATCAGTTTCTCAGTATCAGAACTCAAGATTTATCTTCAAACAAACTCAATCACAGTATTTCTTTATATGCATAGTACTACATACTCAGTATTTACAACAGTAACAGTTATCCATGTACTCTCATGTTCATTTACTCTATATCATTAATTTAGTTATTGTGCATGCATATGAACCCTTGCATTCAGCCTTACCTCATCTAGCATACTAGTATTTTCCACGTACTGATGCATACTCTTTTTTTTCTCTATGATGTCTCATATCATAGGTTCGGACGTTTAGGTTCCCGATCATGCATAGACAGATTCAGATTCAGCCAGCAGTGTCAGAGTTAGTAGTGAGTCCTCATCTATCAAGGATATTCTATTATTTTAGTATTTTAGTAGATGGGTTTAGTTGGAGAATTATCCTATCAACTCCTCATTCAAATAGCTCAATTTAGAGGCTTTTCTTACTTGACTTTTATATAGTATTCAATTTGACTTATTATTTTTATTGATGTTATTCTTTATCAGTATTCAGATTATGAACCTTATGGTATTTCAGCCTAATTTTCATATTTATTACAGTATTATCATTGAGTACTCGCAGTAGATATCAGTCATGGGTTAGCTTGTGGTCGTTCAGGGTCATAAGCACCATGTGGCATTTGGGGTATAGACTTGGGGCATTACAAACATGGTATCAGAGCCTAAGGCTCAACAGATTCCTAAGGAGTCTGAAAGCCACATCAAATAGAGTCTTGTGCATGGGTGTGTAGTACGCCACACTTATGGACAGGAGGCTATAAGATGTTCTACAAAAAGTTTCCCTTCTTTCAGTATTCATGTCATGCAAGTAAGCATGACCTCAAGTTAAACTCTCAATCTAATCCATTTTTTCCTTTCATTTTCAGAACATGTCTCCCAAAAATACTAATGAAAGGAGAACCAAAAATCAGTCAGCACCTTAGCCCGTTCAGGCAGATCTCTTGGAAAAGCATGTCTCTCATGCAAAATTTAGAGCTGCATTCTGTACTTCAAACAATTCCGTTGTAGCTCAGAATGAACGACCACCTGCTATTAAGCCCAACCCAGTACCAATAGTGCTAGAGCCAGGATTCGGGAGTCACCCGAATGAATCCTCCCCTATTCTACAGATCTAAGCTAGAGGAGAATCCACAGGAGTTCCTCAATCAGGTTCAGAAAGTCATAGATATTATAGGAGTGACTTCTAATGAGAGTGCTAAGTTAGCTTCCTATCAGCTATAAGATATAGCTCATACATGGTTTAAGTCATGGAAGGTAGACAGGGGCATAGATGTAGAGACCATAGAGTGGGAAGAGTTTGCTACTACTTTCCCAGAGAGATTCCTTACCTTAGAGCTGACAGAAGCCAAGGTGTTAGAGGTCATCAATCTCAGGCAGTGAAGTATGAGTGTGAAAGAGTATTCCCTCAAGTTTACTCAGTTATCCAGTTATGCTCCCCATGTAGTAGCAGATAGTACATATAGAATGAACAAGTTTGTGTCTAGGGTGTCAGATAGTGTGGTTAAGGAGTACAGAACTGTGATGTTGATAAAAGAGATGGGAATATCTCAGTTAAGGGTTTATTCTTAGTAGATAGAAGATGCTAAACATAGAGAGAGAGATGCAGAACAAAAGATCTAGAATAGGTAGCTTTAATTTCAATCAACATAAGTTAGAGGGTGGTAACTATTCTCAGTTTTAATCAAAATCATTAGTTCCAGTTCCATCCTCAGCCAGTTCTCCAGTACCTAAGTTCAGAAATGGTAATAAAGATAGGGCTCCAGGCTCTAAATCTCAAGGTAGTATAAGCAGTGCTCGAATAAATCCTCTTTGTCAGACATGTGGTAGAAACCATCAAGGCATCTGCAGAGCTGGCAATGATGCTTGTTTCGAGTATGGCAAGACAGGCCATAGAGTTAGATATTATCCTCAGTTAGGTTCTCAGGGTCATTATAATCGTCCTTCAGCTTAGTCAAGTTATCCAAATCAGAAGGGTGCCACTTCCAGTGCCACCAGTGGGCAACAACCAAATAGGCTATATGCACTTCAATCTAGACCCGATTAGGAAAATTCTCCTAATATGGTCACTGGTACATTATAAATATTTCTTTTACATATTTATGCCTTGCAAGATCCAGGAGCCTCTTTATCTTTCATAAATCGTTATATAGCCATTAACTTCGGAGTAAGTCAAGAAATCCTAGAAGAGCCTTTCTTAGTTTCTACCCCAGTGGGTAAATCTATCATAGCTTGATGGATATACAAGAACTATCTAGTTATGATATATCATAAAGTTACTTCAGCAGACTTTGTAGAGTTAGAAATGGCAGATTTTGATGTCATTCTTGGCATAGATTGGCTCCATTCATGCTATGCCTCAGTTGATTGTAGAAACAAAAATTTTCATTTTTAGTTTCCAAATGAACCTGTCCTTGAATGGAGGGGTAGTACTACAGCGCTTAAGGGTCAGTTGATTTCATACCTTAGAGCGAGAAAAATGATATCCAAGGATGCATCTATCACCTTGTAAGAGTCAACGACTCTAGTTTATAGACTCCCAGTCTTGAGTTAGTTCTAGTAGTATTAGAATTCTCAGATGTGTTTCCTGAAGATCTTCCTAAAATTCCTCTCGAAAGGGAAATTGACTTCAGAATAGACCTTCTTCTATATGCTTAGCCCCTATCTATTCCGCCATATAGAATGGCACCAGCAGAACTCAGGGAGTTAAACAATAGTTAAAGGAACTTTTAGATAAGGGATTCATCAAACCCAATGTTTTCCCATGGGGAACACTAGGCTTATTCATGTGTAAGAAAGATAGTTCTCTTAGAATGTGTATAGGCTACTGTCAGTTGAATAAAGTGACAGTCAAGAATAAATATCCACTTTCTAAAATCAATGACTTGTTCGACCAACTTCAGGGTGCTAGTTACTTTTCTAATATAGACCTCAGATCAGGCTATCATTAGCTTAGAGTTAGAGAATGTGACATTCTAAAAATAGCTTTCAGAACCCGATATGGTCACTTAGAGTTTCTAGTCATGCCCTTTGGTCTTACAAATGCTGCAATAGCTTTCATGGACTTAATGAATTGTGTATTTAAGCAGTACTTGTACATTTTCATTATAGTATTCATCGATGACATTCTTGTATAATCCTAAAGCAAGAATGATCATATAGATCATCTCAAAATTGTACTTTAGATACTTAAGACTCATCATTTGTTCGCCAAATTCAGTAAGTGCAAATTTTGGCTAAGGTTAGTAGCATTCCTTAGTTATGTTATTTCTGGTGATGGCATTAGAGTTGATCCTCAAAAGACTGAGGCAGTGAGAAACTGGCCTAGACCCATCTTTCCATCAGATATCCAGAGTTTCTTAGGTTTAGCTGGCTATTACCGTTGGTTTGTTAAAGGGTTTTCATATATTGCATCCCCTATGTCTAGATTGACTCAGAAGAAAGTCCAGTTTTAGTGGTCATATTTTGCGAGAAGAGTTTTCAGGAGTTAAAGACTCGACTCACCTCAACCCCAATTTTGAATCTACCAGAACGTTTAGACGGGTTTGTTGTGTACTGTGATACATCTAGAGTAGGTTTGGGTTGTGTCGTCATGTAGAGAGGTAAGTTCATAGCCTATGCCTCCTGACAGCTTAAGCCTCATAAGAAGAATTAACCAACCCATGATCTCAAGTTAGCAGCTGTAGTGTTTTCCTTAAAGATTTAGAGGCATTACTTGTATGGGGTGCATGTTGATGTGTTCACAAATCACAAAAGGCTTCAGTATGTGTTCTATCAAAAAGATTTGAACTTGTGCCAGAGAAGCTGGTTAGAGTTATTAAAAAATTATTATATGAGTGTTCTGTATCACCGGGCAAGGCCAATATAGTGGCTGACGCTCTTAGTAGATTATCTATGGGTAGTATTGCTTAAGTTGTGAATAATAAGAAAAAGTTAGTTCAGGAAGTTCATCAGCTTTTTTGACTAGATGTCCACTTAGTCGATTCAGTAAAGGGTAGTGTATGGGTGTAGAATAGTTTAGAATCATTCTCTAGTTTTTGAAGTGAACGAAAAGTATGATAGAGTCCCCAATCTTGTTAAGTTGAAAGAGTCAGTCAGAGATTCGAAAATAGAGGTTTCTCTTAAGATGGTCAAGCTTAAATGACCATTCAGACTCTAGAAGATATGCTAAGAGTCTGCGTTGTCGATTTTAATGATAGTTGGGATGAGCACTTGCCTTTGATCGAATTTGCATACAATAACAACTATGACTCTAGTATTCAGGTAGCTCTATTTTAGGCTCTCTACGGTAGGCGATATAGATCTTTGATTGGTTGGTTCTAGGTAGGTGAGGCTATAATCGTAGGGCCTGACTTAGTGTTTGATGCCTTAGAGAAGGTTCAGCTGATCAGAGAAAGACTTAAGGCTGCCTAGAGTCGACAGAAATTGTATGTATATATGAGGAGAAAGGCTATCGAGTTTGAGATCAGTGATTTTGTTTTCTTGAAAATCTCTCTCATGAAGGGGGTAAAGAGGTTCGGCAAGAAGGGAAAGCTCATTCCCTGATATGTCGGTCCTTACAGAATTCTCAGTCATTTTGAAAAGGTAGCTTATGTGCTCGAGTTTTCTTCAAATATAGCTTCAGTACACCCAGTATCCATGTCTCCTTACTAAAGAAATGCATTAGTGACCCCGCAGTCATAGTTCCCTTAGAGGGCGTAGATATTCAGAATGATCTCTCTTGCAAAGATGTTCTTGTCCAGATCCTCGATCGTTAGATTTGCAGACTGAGGAACAAAGAAGTTTCCTTGGTCAATGTTCTTTGGCGAATCATTCCATTGAGGGATCTACTTGGGAAGCAGAAGTAGATATGTAGACCAAGTATCCTCACCTCTTCTCCGCAAACTCAGATCCAGCGAAAGGTAACAATCTTTCTTAGCTTTACTCAGTTTAATGTTCAGTTATAGTTATAATCTTGGTATCAGGTTACCGTTGCATATTCAGTCATGCATTCATGAATCAGTCCAGACTTGTACTCATGCATCAGATATGCATGTTCAGTAAGAAAATTCAGCTTATTAGTATCTTCAGTCATGTATTCCATGCATCAGATATGCATGTTTATTATAAGAAATCAGCTTCTTAGTAGTTCAGTCATGTAGTCATGTTTCAGTGTGTATGTTCAGTGTGTAAACTTAGTCTATCAGTGTTTTTAAGCTTAGTCTGCCTCATTCGAGGATAAATATTCCAAAGGGGCGATATTGTAATACCCCGTATTTCCCTAACTTAAATTAACTCTCATTCCATGAGTTATCTAATATAATTTTTTTAAATACTTAGTATTTTTTAGTTTAAATCCTGCCAATGCGTAGGAAATTTAGTTAGTTTTCCAATGATATAAAGTTCTCCCAAATCCGATACCCGGTCAAAGAGCTATAGCCAATTTAGTATGACAGTGTGCCAATTTGGCCATCAATGCGTTGCGGAGGCCAGCCAAATGGCAATGATCACTTTCCAGTGTTCCATCACGATATTGGCGATTTGCGCCAAGAAGCTTTTTAATAATTGTCAATTTCCAGTGTACAAATGTGATCCCACCGCGTCACAGTAAGCTTTCAGGTTGCATCTAGTATGGCAACACGATACCACTGCATCCCGCCACCAGCCACATTCCTAGTTGTCAGTTTCCAGTGGCCCGATGCGATAGTGGTACATCACGCCAGGTGCCCGCATTGGTTTTTTCTAGTGACGATTTTTAAATTATTCCTAGAGGTAATTGGGTACTTTTTCATAACCCAAGTTAGCCTTTAACACGTAAATTACCCATAATGAACCTAGATATACCATTATTCACTCAATTTCCCCCTAAATTAAATCATTCTCTCTCAATTAGCAAACCCTAGCTCTCAAGAAATCAAGAACAAAGATCAAGAAGCTTACCAAGAACTCCAAGAAATTATCAATTCAGGTATGTTAGGTGTTCATCTATGGGTTCATTTCACCCATATAGTCCACAAATCCCATTTCAAAACTACAATATTATTGATTTAGGAATTACATGCTTGAAATTGAATTGAATTCATGTTCATATTATTGTTGGGTCTCAGTCCATGATTGAATTACAAGTTTTCGTGAAATTAATCATCATATGCGTTAAATTACATGATCTTCATGATAAACCCTTCAATTTGCAAGTTGATTAATGTAACCACGATAATTTTATGTGTTGATTATTTATAACCTAAGCATGCTCACCATGTATTGGATAAAATGCCTATGTGGATGAAATAGTGCCATTATAGCATTATAGCATGCATTCCTCATTCATGTACTAGTTAATGCATTACAAGTGTTTGATGAAATGCCTCTATGAATGAATTATGATCAAGTAAACATTGTTATGTTATTAAGGATTATGTTATGCCTTTCTTTTAAGCTATTGAGTCCTGGGGGTATTTAATACCTGACAATTTAGTTGTGTACCTAGAGGTAGTTTGAGTTACATAACAGTATCAGTCATGTTCCAATAAGTAGAATCCAGTCAGTTATAGAACTTAGTAGAACTCAGTCAGTTACAGAACTCAGAAAAACTCAATAGACTCAGTATCAATCTAGTCCAGTTCAGTATACTCAGTTTAGTGTCTTTCAGTTGGGAGTAGGATTAAGCACTGAGTGAACCCAAGGATGGGGGCTCATCTGCCAGTAGAGGGTGTGATCCTTAGAATCAATCCTTGCATTCTAGAACTTCGTAGCCAGCATAGGTTGAGATTTCAAACCTGCCAGTTTAGGGTTAATGAGGATTTTTAACTTAGTTATTTTATTTGGGGTATGTTGGTTAGATGATTAACTTCCACAATTTTAGTTTCAGTCTTTAGATTAAAACTGAGTTTAGTTCTACAGAATTAGAATTGTGAGATATAGTTAACCAGTATCAGTAACTCAGTTATCAGTAAATTCAAATATCAGTAAGCAAATGCTAACACATTTTATGCTTTTAGCCATGAATAATTATGAACTCTTAAGCAACTTTGTCATATTTGATTGGTTTAACTTTAATTTTGCAGTAAAAGATAAGGTGCAGAGGAACCATAATAATGGAAGTAAAAAGGTTGAATTCTGAAGCAAATAAAGGACAAGTATGGCTAACGACATTCGTGATAAGTCGTCAGCCTAGTGATAAGCTATCAAGGACACCATTAGACTTAACCAAAAAAGGGAGTTGAAGAGAAGTTGTGACGACATTTTGTGAAAAGGCATCAGAGTTCTGATAAGGCGTCAGGACCATCGTATACCTTAGGTAGAAATTATAAAAAGGGAAGAGGAGCTGACGATATCCATGATACGTCATCAGACTTGTGATACATCGTCATCCAAATCGTCAGCCTTAGGCAGAGCTTGTCAACATTGAGGGAAATCTGACGCCATTCCTGATAAGGCCTCAGACCCTTGATAAGGCATCACCTAATGGCGTCACCTGTTCAATAAATTTACTTAAGTTGTTATTTTATTTCCTTAATTAGAATCAATTATAAATAGCAGCTTTTAGGGTTTTCTAATGATCATTAACATATCTTGCAATATACATTGTGTACGATTTTTCTCTCTCTCGAGTTCCAATACTCTCTAGAACATTATTGTTGAGAGAAGATTATCATAAATATTTTGGGAGTTTTGTATTGAGATTCAATTCAAGTTACACTTCTTGATTTTCATCATCGTTATAAGTTAATCTGCCCAACTATGAATTCAACTTGTGTACTTGTTTATTACATCATGAGTGGCTAAACTCCATTAACCTAAATTATGGGATCTAGGGTTAGGTCTTGATAAGGTGCTAAGGATTCAAGATTCAATAGGTGGTAGGATTTCTTAATAATTCTGAAGCTTTAATTAATGTCTGTTGGTTGCAAACAGTAGACACAACTTCTTTGATTTGCTTGTGAAAGAAATCAAATATAGTAGGAAGTAAATTATCAATAGGGACTCAAAAATACTTCATTTCATAAGTAGCGTTATAACAAGGTTGGTTAACCTGAGTTAAAATCTGGCCAATAAATAGAAATTCCCTAAGTTTGAGAGGATTAGGAAATTAAATACTTAAGTAGGTCGAGAGACATTTGAGCATAACATCGATAAAGATAGCTTGTTATCTTACCCACCATGAGAATCTTGAATCACCTTAGCATCTGTCATGTACCGTCAGCCCTAGTGAACATAATTCTAGTCATTTCATAAACTCTTGATTACAAACATTGAAATTAAAGTGACAAGCAATTATTCATGAAACTTTAACCCTCCATTTTAGGAAACATTAAAGTATCAGTGAATTAAATCGCAAACAAGTTGGGTTCACACCTTATTTCCTATGGGATTCGACCCCAACCTAGTTGGGTTTTATATTGAAAACGATCGCTTACACTCATTCAAGAGTGTAATTTGAGCATTATCAAAAATGGCGCCGTTGCCAGGGAATACGGTTGTAAACTGAAAGTTTGTGTGCAGTAATTGACTATTAGTTAAGTTTCCTTGATTTACATTTATTTGTTGTTTTTGTTTATTTGCAGGATTTTATAGTGTATACTAAGCACCAAAAGTTCTTGATAAACATTATTACAACTAAATCTGGAACCACAACGAATAAAATGAATGGCGGAACAACAAAAGGCTGACAAACTGGCAGCCTTGGCCAGGGCTCAAGTGAATGTACAGAATGAGGGTGAACAAGTATGTCATCCAAACCTTGGTGTGGAAGACTTGGGTGATGAGGGATTTTTGAATCCTCAAAACCCAAGACGAGCAGAGAAAATTGTTGCACCAGTGTAACAAAATTTTAATAGAAACTGTCCAGTCAGATAAAGGTATGATCAAAAGCCTGTCCAATACAAGGTTGATGACGATGATGAAGGAATGGATAGAGCAGGTGCAACGGGTGTGATCATTCCTCGACTGTTGGCACCTGGTGCAAAATTTAGCATAACAAGTGCCATGATTCAGCTCCTGAATCTGAAAAGATTATTCGATGGCATTCCTAGTGATGATTCGAACATGCACTTGGTGAACTCTATCACCATCTACAAATATTTTAATAATCCGAGAGTGAGCCTGAATGCGATTCGGTTAAGATTATTTCCATTATCTCTATCTGGAAAGGAAACAATGTGGTTGAATAAGATTACACCTGATTCCACCACCCATTGGAGGGAGTTGAAAGAAGCATTCCTAGAATGGTTTTTTCCACCCTCCAGAAGGGTACAGTTGAGAGACGAGATCAGGAACTTTAGATAGCTCCCTACCGAAGCTTTGCATGAGACATGGGAGAGGTTCAAGAATAAGCTGACACAATGTTCGAACCATAATATGATGGAACAATACTTGATAGAGACTTTGTATAGGGCACTCAACTCTGTAAAAAAAACGATTGTAGGTAATACTGTTGGTGGTTCATTTGTTGATCTTTCTTTTCAAGATGCCCTGGATATGATTAATAGGATGACCAAACAGAGTCGGGCTTGGCATACCAGGGATTTTGTGGTAGCTAGACTGACTATTTCTGTTGGTATGACTGTGGAGTAGCGCAAAAGAGATGAGGAACAAGACCAAGACATAGCCTTTCTAAAGACACAGATGGACTTGCTGGCCAAACAGTTGCTGTCAGGCAAGACTGAAAAGGTCAAAGCTGTGGAATCTTAGTGCACTATGGCTACTAATATAGATGAGAATGCAAACTATGTGAGTAATCAGGGGGGTTTCTGAGGCAGTAGCAAAAGGAATCAAGGTCGGAACTTTTATGACAAGCCTGATTATAAAGATAGGGAGCAAGGAAACTGGAGAAGAAATAATGATAAGAGTGGTTTATATGTCCCTCTTGGAAGTCGGGATGCTGCATCAACTAGCTCTGGCAAGATGTCCATGGAGGATATGATAGAAAAATCATTGAAGGGAGTTGAGGCTACCAACTCGGGGGTAACTACTATGAAGAGTGAATTCTCTACCCTAAGTCAGTTGGTTAGTTCACACTCCACTTCTATCAAGCAGTTGGAGCAGCAGATGAGCCAACTTTCCGCAACACTGAACCAGAGAAAAAGTGGTACCTTACCTAGTGATACGGTTTAGAATCTGCAAAATGATGGCTTATGAATGGCGATTACCACTAGGAGTGGCAAGATGTTACTTGGCCCATCTGTGAGCAAATCTGTAGATGGTGAAGTAGTTGTTAAAGAATCCGAAGAAAGCATTCCAGTAGATTCTGAGAAGCTGGATAGTTTTGTTGATGCTTTGGACAAGGAAAAAGAGAAGAAAGAGAAAGTGGTGTTGAAAACTATTCAAAGACTACCGCCTTCCTTTCCTCAACACTTGAAGAAAAAAGTTGATGATGCAAAATTCAGCAAATTCATAGCAATACTCAAGCAACTGACAATAAATTTGCCTCTGGTTAAACCACTTGAGCAAATGCCAGCATACGAGAAGTTCATGAAAGACCTTGTAACCAAGAAATGGAATGTTATCCATGAGCCGAAGGACAATCTTCTCCATTGTGGTGCTATCTATACAAGGTTTTTAGTGCAGAAAAGGGAAGATCTGGGAGCATTTACCATCCCATGTACTATTAGTTCCTTGAAATTCACAAAAGCACTATGCAATCTGGGAGCCAGTATAAATCTGATGCCACTAGCTGTGTATAAGAAAGTGGACTTGGGGGATCCTACCCTAACAAATATGCAGTTGGTAATGGCAGATAGGTCTGTGAAGCAGCCTGTGGGCATACTACACGATGTTTTAGTAAAGGTAGCCGATTTTATTCTGCCTATTAATTTTATGGTCTTAGATTACCAGGTGGATTTTAAAGTTCCCATCATCTTGGATATGCCATTACTTACAACTGGGAGAGTGCTAGTAGACATGGAGTTGAACGACCTAACGTTTAGGTTCAATGACAAAGAAGCACGTTTCAAAATACACTCATCCATGATTTAGTAAAAAGAGATGAATGTTTTCTCAATCGTTGATGTCTTCTATAATGATTGTAAAGGCCTATCAACAGGTTGTCTTGGAAAAGTTTGAGTAGTCAAGATAACCAAGTCATGCCGCGACAGTAAATCAGGCGCTATTGGGAGGCAACATAAAGTTTTTATGTTTAAGCAAGTGTTTTTACTTTTATAATTAGGATTTAGTACATATAAGTTGAAAAATAAGGAGGTCAGCTGAAAGGTCATGACTGCATCTCTGATAAGCCATCACAACTGTGATAAGCTATCAAAAATGTCGTCAGATAGGCCAAATTCGAGGCAGTTTCTGTTAAGGATGATGACATCAGTGATAATCTACCACACTTGTGATAAGCTGTTACAAGATGTCGTCAAGAAGACCTTGAATGCATTGCTAAACCATTTTGGGCCCAGTTCAGAAAATCTGACCTGGCCCATAATAGAACCTCCTTATGTTCCCACCTATGTTATTTTCTTTCCTTCTTTAGTTTATTTCTTTGTTTACTTAGTTTATTTACTTACTCATTCCAACTAATTTCCCCAAGTTAATCAAAAAGAACAAGCTCCCTTGTGTGTGGGTTTGAAATTCAAAATCAAGAATTTCTTCCTACTTCCTCTTGTGCGTGTAATCATATGAGGGGATCCCATTAGGTATGCTCTAAATTTAACTCTTCTTTTCTTTTAGTAAGTGATAGATGGATGACAACCCAAGTTCCCAAGAGGATTAAACCAAATTCAACTGGAAAAGGGGTTGAAAATCTCACCTAGGGTTTACTGTACAGGCTCAAGGTTTAAAAATAAGCTCATAAATTTGAACTCGAGTGGATTTTGAGGAATAATGGGACCAAAAATTGAGTTAAAGCCAAAAGTGAGGTTTTGATAAGAGCTGACAACATTCATGATAAGCTATGACAATCATGACAACTTATCAGGAATGTCGTCAAAGGCTGCTAAGAGTAAAGTGGATTCTATTTAGAGCTGACGACATTCGTGATAAGGTATCACAATTATGACGGCTTATCAAAAATATCGACAGAAGTTAATAAAGTTTCGTAGGTTCTGTATGAGGTTGACAACAATTGTGATAAGCTATGATAGTCATCGCGGCTTATCAAGAAATTCCATCACACCTAGAACCTAAAGCATGAATGAGCCTTCTTAAAGGATGTGAACCATAAATGATTAATATGTTTATGTTTATGCTCTTGAGGATTGACTAATGTTTTTCTATTGCTACAGGAACCTTATAATGGCAACCAAAGGAAAGAGTCCTCATCTTACCAAGAAGGAACAACAGAAAAGTATATGCTGGCAACTCATCAATGTGGAGTCTGATTATGAAGAGGAAGAACCTATGCTCTGGAAGCGAAAGATGAAGCAAAGCCTTACAAAACCTCTACCATCCCCACCAGTTGAGGTGGAGGATAGTGAGGACCCTAAAACAACAACAGCTTCTGAGCAGGAGGCATCTAAATATTCTGAACATAAGCAACATGAGTCTGAATATGCTGAATCTAAAGAAGAGGAATAGGAAGGGTCCGAGCAGTCTGAGTCTGAAGGAACAACATCTGGATCCCCGTCCACTGAAAAAAAAGATGATGAATAGTCTCTATCTTGGGGAACACTTATCAAATGTAAGAACCCTAATGTTCGGGAGAATGATAGATGTAAAACTCCCAAAGCAGAGGGCATCTTCACTGATGGGCTTCGCAGAACTGATAGAAGAAGAGCTAAAAGGCTGATTCAAGAAGAAAAGAGGATTATCACCCAAGGGTTAGGCAGATACCCTGAAGTGGAACAGAAGTTCCAAGAGTATAGCTTGGCATGGACCACAAAATGGGGAGGCTCATTTTGCCCTACATTGGTCTGAGAGTTTTACTCAAACTACCAAGCTCAGTTAGAAAACATGTATAGACCAGGAGAAAGAGTTGCAGAATAGCCCCTGGTGGATAGAGTTTACGTAAGGTGCGTAGGGGTTGATGTCTCAATTAGAACCATCAACAGGTTCTTGCATGGGCCCAACTTTACTCCTCAGGCCACTGCACCATCAGTCTATGCTCAGATTAAGAATCGAGCAAAACACCATTCATGGTTGGCCAACATCATAGACAAAGGAGAACCAGAATGGGTGACCAACCCAAATAAGAGAATTTGTAAGTCCTCTTTGACTCAACAGGAAAGTTTTTATGGGGTATAGTGCATATCTAATTGATGCCCACTGATAGGGATAATATTTTGGGTGATAACCGAGCTATCCTATTATCAAGCATGGTGTAGAAGCTCCCCATAAATTTTGGGGAAATCATTACTGATGAGATGAAGATTAGAATGCCGAGAACAGACACTGCTTATCCTTTTCCTTGCCTTATCATAGAGTTGTGCCAAGCTGCTAATGTTCCAAAGATTGCAAGGATTGATGATGACATTCCTGCCTAAAAGACTCACAACCCCATACGGTATGATGAAAATCAGCCAGGACTGAGACTTGATAGAGGTGCAGGGGTAGCAGTAGACCCTCCAATTACAAATGCTAGTTCAATACCTAATGTGGAGGTGCAAGATTCCTAGACTGCGTACTTAACTTCTTCAGCACATGCAGGTTTAGTGCTTGAGAATGAAACCAACCCCTCAGCTCCTACAGTAGTAGCACGATTTGCAGTTTATCTAATTGATATCAGAAAAGCGACTAAACAAGCCAAATGGTGTGAGGCGCAGCTACATGCCTTTGCCAAACAATTTGCTACTACAGTAGACAAGAGAATCAAGGTTTCCCTTGAGCCTTTTGTGATATTTCCTGAACGGGTTACAGATTTGGAAAATTGATTCAATGCACTAAAAAAACAAATGCTAGGGGCTGATGGTGCTAAATTCAGAGTGGCATTGGACAAGGTAAAGGCAGATGTTGGGGTATTACAGCAACATCAATTTATGGTGCCGACAGGTCCGACTATGGATGAATCTGAGGAAGAAATTCCAATACTTGACCTTACAGGAGATTCACCAAAGAAAAAGAAGAAAATAAGGGAGAATAAGGGAAATGATAAGAGAGAAGAACCGGATAGCAATGAATAAAGAAGAGTGAAAAAAAGGCAAAAAAAAAGCCAAAAAGGAGGAATTGAAGAAAGCAAGAATGGAGTCCCTAGCGGACAATGAGAAATGGGAGGCAACCATCCGAGCTAGGGCTGCAGGTGCCTAATCTAGCAAGGCTCCAACCACTGCAAGGCCAGGTGCTCCCGATAGAGAGGAAACAGTAGATGATGTAGCAGCAGGGTCGGAGACCCATAAGCCTCACGCTTGATTCGCTCTAGGTATGCTCTAAACCCTGAGTTCATTTTATTTTCAATTTTAAGTTGAGGGTGTAGGGCATAATATTGGTTTAAAAATTTGTGGTAGATAATTAGAAGTAATTTCGGTACTTGAGGTAGTTAACTTGTTTTGTCACTATTGAGCACCTCTCCATTGGTCTGATATATTACTGTGTGAATTGTATCTATTTGTGACCACAGTGTATCTTTTCTTGGCATTAGTCTGGCAATTGAATAACCTTTGTTAAACAAGTGCATGAACCAAATAAGTAGTGATATGCGAGATACTTGTCTGCAATGTGTGTACAAAGTCTTACTCAGTTCCCATTGTGTGTTGAATCTAGAACTTTCCCTGTTAGTCTTTCCATGTCATAGGATAGGAGTTACGAAAGGATCATAGGCCATTTTTTATTTTAGCCCACTTTAGCCAAAATGACCTTCCCTATGTGCATAATATCTCGTGATCCCTGTTTTAAGCCTAATTAGCCTATTTCTTTCTACGACACCTCTCACCTTCCTATTTACATCACAATGAACCTATTTTGACCTTGTTCCTCCTTGGATACTGTGCACCTTGACTTCAGCAAATAGCCTAACATGAGGGTTACTATCATAGGGGTGTATGACGAAAAATAAGTATAAAGAGAGAAAGAATAAAAATTTTGGTACAGTAAAAAAGGAATAAGAAAAGTGAAAGCTGCGTAAAAGATGATAAAAAGATAATATGATAATTGAAAAGACCGTATCCATGTTGAGCATGTGTGATCAATAAAAGAGAGGAAGAAAAGAAGGTTGGGAGTTGAAACCCTAAGAGTTTACTGTAGTATCAAGGAGGCATAGTCACTCTAAAATATCAAATAATATTATACCAGCCCCTGACCTACGTTACAAGCTTAAGAAAAACCTTATAGTGATCCTAACTAATCTGTCTGAAGACTTGGGCATCGACTATAAGGGCAAGCCTATGGCATTTGACATTCAATGTTTGGAACTTCATTCTGAGAGAGAGTCTTGTGATTATCCCTATGTTATGTATGTTAATTCTGATATGAGTAAAAAGGGGATTTTTTTTGTTGTGAGGGCACAACGGATATGTTGCTAGTCACTGACCTGTATAGATAGTGTAATCTGGGTATATGCTTGGTTGTTATTGATAATTTTTTTCCATATCTCGATCCTTGTAAGTTTCTTGGTTGTTTTCAATAATAGACACAATTGCTTTTAATTTAACTGACCTTGGAGATGGTCAATATTTTTTGAGCTTAAGTGAACAACTGATTGCTGAAAGTGCTCTGTATCATCTTGGTTTTGTTTAGTTGCTTGAGGACAAGCAATTGTTCTAAGTTGAGGGTATTGATATGTGAGCAAATGCTAACACATTTTATGCTTTTAGCCATGAATAATTTTGATGTCTTAAGGAAAGTTCATCGTATTTGATTGGTTTTACTTTAATTTTATAGTAAAAGATAAGGTGCAGGGGAGCCAATAATAATAGAAGCAAAAAGGTTGAATTCTGAAGCAAATAAAGGACAAGTGTGGCTGACGACATTCATGATAAGTCGTCAGACTGGTGATAAGCTATCAAGGCCACTGTTATACTTAACCAGAGAATGGGATTTGAAGAGAAGTTGTGACAAGGCATCAGAGTTTTGATAAGGCATTAGGATCATCATCACCCTTAGGCAGAAATTATAAAATGGGAAGAGGAGCTGACAACATCCATGATACGTTGTCAAACTCTTGATACGTCATTATCCACATTGTCAGAATAAGGCAGAGCTTGTCAATATTGAAGGAAATCTGATGCCATTCCTGATAAGGCGTCAGACCCTTGATAAGGTGTTACCTAATGGCGTCACCTGTCTGAGAAATTTACTTAAGTTGTTATTTTATTTTCTTAATTAGACTCAAGTATAAATAGCAACTTTAAGGTTTTCTAATGATCATTAACATATCTTGCAATATACGTTGTGCACGATTTTTCTCTCTCTCGAGTTCCAATAAGCTCTAGAACATTATTGTTGAGAGAAGATTGTCGTAAATATTTTAGGAGTTTTGCATTGAGATTTAGTTCAAGTTACACTTCTTGATTTTCATCATCATTGTAAGTTAATCTGCCCAACTATGAATTCAACTTGTGAACTTGTTTATTACATCATGAGTGGCTAAACTCCAGTAACCTGAATTATGGGATCTAGGGTTAGGTCTTGATAAGGTGCTAAGAATTAAAGATTCAATAGGTGGTAGGATTTCTTGATAATTCTAAAGCTTTCATTAACGTCTGTTGGTTCCAAATAGTTGACACACCTACTTTGATTTGCTTGATAATGAAATAAAATTTAGTAGGAAGTGAATTACCAACAGGGACTCGACAATACTTTATTTCATAATCACAACTACTTGAGGTAAAATCTGGGCAATGAATAGAAATTCCCTAAGTCCGAGAGGATTAGGAAATTAAATGCTCATGTAGGTCGATAGACATTTGAGCATAAAATCGATAAACATAGCTTGTTATCCTACCCACCATGAGAATCTTGAATCACCTTAGTATCTCTTATGTACCGTCAGCCCTAGTGAACATAATTCCGGTTATTTCATAAAATCTTGATTATAAACATCAAAATTAAAGTGACAAGCAATTATTCGTGAAACTTAAACCCCTATTTTAGGAAATATTAAACTATTAGTGAATTAAATTGAAAACAACTTGGGTTCACACCTTATTCCCTGTGGGATTCGATCCCAACCTAGTTGGGTTTTATATTGACAACGATCGCTTACACCCATTCAGGAGTGTAATTTGAGTGTTATCAAGTTATTCAGTATCAAAACTCAGGACTTAGCTTCAGAGAAGCTCAGTCACGGTATTTATATATACGCACAGTAGTGCATACTCAGTATTTGCAGCAGTATCAGTTATCTATGTACTCTCATGTTCAGTTACTCTATATCATTCAGTCAGTTATTGTTTATGCATATGGACCCTTGCATTCAACCTTACCTCATCTAGCATACCAATACATTCCACATACTAATGCATACTCTTTCTTTGCGCTATGGTGTCTCATATCATAGGTTCGGACTCTCAGATTCCCGACCATGCATAGACAGATTCAGATTCAGCCAGCGATGTCATAGTTAGTACTGAGTCCTCTTCTATAGAGGATATTCTATTATTTTAATATTTTAGTAAATGGAGTTAGTTGGGGGATTTTCCCATCAACTCCACATTCAGACAACTTAGTTTAAAGGATTTTCAGACAAGACTTTCAAACAGTATTCAGTTTTACAAATTATTTTTACAGATGGTATTTTTTAACAGTATTCCAATTAGGAACCTTATGGCATTTGAGCCTAATTTCTGCATTTAGTACAATATTATTATTCAGTGCTCGTAGTAGATATCAGTAATGGGTTAGCTTGTGGTCCTTCGAGATTGTAAGCACCATATGGCATCTGGGGTACAGACTCGAGACACTACAGATACAAATGTGATCACTTAGATTAGGTTATAATCCTTGGAAAGAGTTTGGCACCTCTCTCCAATGTGTGGTTTTCCTATAAGGGAACTAGACATTGGATACTATGATAGCTCACATAGTATATGTCAGTTAGAAGAACCTCCCTAACAATAAAAACTTGTAGAATAGTTTTAAAAAGGATTTTCCTACAGCCTACAGAAAAGAGTAACAGAAAAATATTTTAGAACTAAGTGTAAAGGCTCATAACTTTACACAGATGTTGCTTTGTAAAAGACATTAGCTATAGATTTCAGTTCTCAAATTTCAGATATAAAAGTGAGTCCTTTTTACACTTAGATAGAATAATGTAAAGATAGAATACAAGTACAACTTTTAGAAACTAAGTGTTATGACTCACTAGATTTATGCAATATGTTTTCTATTCATGACTATGATTTTCAGTTTTCAGATATTCTAACTTATGTGAGTCATATACATTTAGAATGCATTCTTTTAAAAATTTATAATAATATTGAGATATTGATTTACTTGTGCATTCAACCCCATATACTCAGAATATTTTAGAAGTACTAACAACGTTAGTTATTTCGAGCATCTTTATGTGCATCCCGATAGTTGGTGAGTCCTCATAGTTTGTGTAACACCCGATTTATAGAACTGGAATGCTACACGGTGCTCATGACCCCGAACGACCACAAGCTAATCCATGAATGATATCTGTACCTGTATACTGCATAAAATACTAAATAATGTAGAAATATGCACTGAAAGGCCATAAGGTTCAATACTGAACATTGCGTGGATGAGATAACATATACAGGGTAATACAATACCCAAAATAAATCTATAAACACTAAAGTCTGAAACATCATAGTCTATATCTAGTCTGAAAGCCTCAACTGCCTGAATAATCTGAATATGGAGTTGATGGGACATGTCCCCAACTAACTTCAACTAATAACTAATCAATGAAATAGTGGAAAAGTAACCATTTCCTCAAAGGATGAGAAATCACTACTATTCTGACTGCTGAGACTAGAATCTACTACTGATTTAGAACTCGTGTCTTTAAACCTATGGTGTAACATAAAAAGAAAGCACCATAGCACAAATGCATCAGTACAATGGAATGTACTGAGTATACATGTGAGGTAGGCTAACGCAAAGGTTAACATGCATGAATAATGCTAGCTGACTGTCTAACATGAATATGAGAATGCATACATAAACACGTAACTATAACTGACACTGTGATATCATGATTACTGAATCTAAATACTAATGAAATGATATACTAATAACTGATATAACTGATAGCAAAATAGTTGTATCTGAATGTAACTGATAACATGGGTGATTGTATCTAACAATCCTAAATCTGATGGAACTATTTGAGTTCCTTATTGTATCTGAGTCGACTGTATCTAATAGTCCTAAATCTGAAAAACTATCTGAGTTCTTTTACTAAGACTTGTACTAAAACTGTGGGAGGTTATAACACCCCGAAGTTTTTCCTAGCTTAATTATTGTACCTAAAGTATCAAGCATTGGCTTCTAGAATGATTTACACTTACTTCCTTGTATAATTCTTTAGATTTCAACTTTTCATTATGTAGATGATCAAATAAATTTTCCATCGACATAAGATTCATCCAAAACGGACACTGGGTGAAGGAGTTATGGTGAATTCAAATCCTAGTTGTAAAATACCGACATTCCTATCCTTGGCGCATCACGGAGAGGGTATAAATGATAATGGTTAATTTCTAGTGAGACACCGTGATGGTGGCACATCGCGTAGTGGGCCAAATTCCCATTCGTCACTTTTCTGTGAGCCACCACGATAGTGGCGTGTCGCGGTGGCCCATAAGATCGAGTTCCCATTTTAAATTTCTCCAGTTTTGTTCAAAAGTTAACAAGGGTAGTTTGGACTATTTCCCAGTCTCTTAAAATGTCCAAATAGGAGATTAAATCCTCTACAAGCATAATATACGACATTCTCAAGATTTTCCTCAAAACAAAAACCCTAGTTCATAGACTTCTCCTCCAAGAAACTAAAGATTCATTAGTGGGTTTTCAAAATTGATCGGAGATTTGGAATCCCCAAATCATAGGCTTCAAGGATCAGCCATTATTCTTCAAAATTGAGGAACATAGGGGTTTTCCTAAAATCTCATGGGTATAGAAATTATGATTTTTAAGAAAGGGTTTTTTGAATTTAAGAAAACATTCATGTTTTAGAAGCTTCGATAATATTGTTTTGATCTTTAGGCCTTCCCCCAAATTGATTTGAATTGAATATATGTACGTATGCATTGAAAATCTTGAATTGTGAATCAAGAGCATGAAATATAAAATCTCCCTCTCCCATTACTTTATTAGTTGATTTACAAGTTATGAATAGTTATATTTCATGGTTTACAGAATGATTCAAGATACTATTTGTCTTATATGAAATTCATGTTGATTAAGAATGGGAGAGAGGAATGCTTTAATGATTTTAAATGTTGAGATTGATAACCAAAGAAACTTTAGTACTGTTTTTGAGAAGTTGGCCACTACTTATTGAAATTGTTGAATGAATGGAAAGCCTTTGCATGAATTTTGCCTTATGAT
Organism: Capsicum annuum; assembly: GCF_002878395.1. NCBI lineage: Eukaryota > Viridiplantae > Streptophyta > Magnoliopsida > Solanales > Solanaceae > Capsicum > Capsicum annuum. The sequence continues at coordinate 48,633,777 of NC_061111.1, forward strand.
TTCAGATCTGACTCTTCTTATACTATATGCATGATCAAGTGTCTTGAACATTGTTTTAGAATGAAATAATCATATATGGCTTAGAATAATGACTTTCAAGTCTTTGTATAACGATACTAACTCAGACAATTCCATAACAGACATAGACTAATACAAAAATTAGACTTTCATGTTTTAGAATTTTAGAATGATGCATGTTCAGAAAAGGCTAAAATAAGGCATAAAGAGCTATTGGCTGGTTCCTTGAAGAGGGCACGAGTTCAGATAACTCATTACCTAAAATCGTGATTTGCCGATCCGAGTATATTATATTATGCTAGCCTAGTATCATGTGGCATATCAAAATTAGAAACTCCAACCCTTGCGGCGTACTTGGGTTAGGGGCTTCCTCGTCGAGTCAATAGCGGATTCCATATAGCCCATAAAATATCAGAGTTTAAGGGGAGTGCCACCTAACTCAAAAGTAATACAAAGAACAGATGTTGCATTGACTAGAATGATTTATGATTTTTAGAAAAATGCCCATGTGTTTTGAGAATTGTTTATGCTTGGATTACTTTGTATACCAGTACATCGTATTGACCCTCCTCCCCCTACCTCTCAGGTTTTGAGGCTTAGTCTAGGGGTCTAGATAAGCAGTAGATTTTATCAGACAGAGTTGTAATGTCCCATTGGTGAGCCTTCAATATTTCGGAAGGCCTATCTATTTTCAGACAATTATTAGTTGTTACGATTTTGGTCTACTGGGGGCCTTATCTCAGCTTTCAGATAGTTGTTAGATTTTTATATTGTAGAGATTTTGCTGACTGTTCTAGATGTTGTTCAGCTTAGTTCGGATTTCATTCCTTATTGTTAAACTAAATCCAGAGTATGACCATGTTTTCATATCAAATTATATTTCTGCATCTCTTTTTATTATGTGAATGTTGTTCATGATTACAAGATAGAGTAGGACACCCGGGCCTTCATGGTTTAGGATGCTTATCATGGACAGGGCCTCAGTTTGGGTCATGACAAATTTGGTATCAAAGCATGGTTCATGTTCCCAGGGTGTCTGCGAAATTACATCGGGTAGAGTCTTATTTATAGGTGTGTAGCGCGTCACACTTAAAAGAAGGAGGCTACTAGGCATTTAGGAATGTTTCCCTTCTTTGTGATCTAGTTCATGCTTTGGAGTCTAATCTGCCTCTAATCAATGCTCTTTTGCTTTTAAGAAAAATAATCATGCCTCTTCGTCACACTATCGATCAGAATGCACAGATAGATGAGGTCTGTCCAACTCACGGGATGCAGACCCATAACAAAGCTCTCACCCCAGAGCCTGTTCCTACTCCTGGAGTTTCTCCAGTCCCAACAAGTCTATGTCAAGCTCCCCAGACCAATGTTAACCATCCCCTGACTTCTCAGAGGGATATTTTTTATGCAGAATTCAGTCAGTCTATTCATATGGTAACATAGTTGGTGGCCAATCAGGCTCAATGATTGGAAGATATTGGTTCTACATCTGTTACATTTGAGGATAATAGGGTGGGTCAGTTAATGAGAATGAAACCGCCCAAGTTTACTGGCACCAAGGTAGAAGAAGATCCCTAAGAGTTTGTGGATGGAATGGAGAAGATCTTTAAGGTGATGCATGTAGAGGAGATAGAAGGTGTGGAGTTAGCAACTTATCATCTTAAGGATGTTGCAAATCAGTGGTATAACTAGTGGGAGGATGCGAAGGGAGAGAGTGTTGAGCCTACAATTTGGGGCCAATTTATGGAAGCCTTCTTTTATCTGTTCTTTTCTCTAGAGTTGAGGGAGGCCAAAGCTAAGGATTTTATGACTCTGAAGCAGGGAAATATGAGTGTCCAGGAGTACACTTGAAAGTATAACTAATTAGCCTGCTATGCACCAGAGATGACTAGCAATATGAGAGCCTAGATATGGAAGTTTGCATCCGGCCTTTCAGATGATCTAGTACTTAAATGTCAAGGGGAGATGCTAAATAAGGATATGGACTTTGCTAGGATGTCAGTCCATATTCAACAGGAAGAAGAAAAATAAAGAGAAAATTGTTGAGTCTAGAGAGAAGGACAGGCAGGTAAAGAGAGCTAAAATAGTAGATCAGCATCACAGTCAGCCGCAAAGTAGTAAGTGGGGTAATAAATGGAAGAAGAAGAAGAAGAATTGGGGTAGTGACAGTCCGCAGGCAGCACCCCAGCGCCCAGACCCCCAGTTGACAGAAGATCTCATAGTTTCTAGACTAATCAGGGATCCAAAGCTCAGGATACTCAGTTACAGGGTAGTGTGGCTCCGCAGCATCGTACATTTCCACGGTGTAAGACTTGTGGCAGGAACTATCCAGGAAGATGTTAGTGGGGCATATTTTTATGTTATTCATGTGGTCAGTCGGGTCACATAGTAGCGATTGTCCATCTGCTAGGAGGAATGTTGGTGGTGCAAAATCTCAGAAAAATTCTTCCGCATCTCCACCACCTCAAAAGGGTACCACGTCAGCTACCAAAAGCGGTCACAACTGGCTGTACGCTTTGACTAACCTCCAGGAGGTAAATGCATCACTAGATGTTGTCACCGGTACATTACAAATCTTTTCCCATGATGTTTATATGTTACTTGATCCCGGATCTACCTTATCTTATGTGACCCCATATGTGGCTGTTGGTTTAAGGTTTAATCCCGTAGTCATTACCAACCGTTTCTTTATTTCCATTTCGGTGGGTGATTTTGCTGTGGCTAAGAGGATATATAAAAATTATGTTGTGTCTATTCTTAGCTGGGATACTGTGGAAGATCTCATAAAGCTTGATATGGTTGATTTTGATGGTATGCTAGGGATGGACTAGCTCCATTCATGTTATGCCACTCTAGACTATAGAACCCGAAAGGTTACTTTTTCTTTTCCGAAGGAGCCATCAATAAAATGAGAAGGGCACTTCATATCTTATCTCAGGGCCCATAAACTCATTTTCAAAGGTTGCTTGTATCATTTTATTCAGGGTGAAGATTCTAACACTGGAAGTCTTTTTCTTCAGTCTGTCCCTGTAGTAAATAAATTCCCGAAAGTCTTTCCAGATGACCTCCCAGGAATACCACCTGATAGGTGGATAGATTTTGGCATAGATGTGTTGCTAGACACCCGTCTCATCTCTATTCCACTATATAGAATAGCTCCAGCAGAGTTGAAAGAGTTGAAAGAGCAGCTAGCAGACCTCCTAGATAAAGGTTTCATTCATCCTAGTGTTCTCCTTGGGGTGCACCTATACTTTTCATGTGAAATAAAGATGGTTCCCTGCATATGTGCATAGATTACCGCCAGTTAAATAAGGTCACTATTAAAAATAAGTATCCGCTTCCTAGGATTGATGATCTATTTGACCAACTTCAGGCTGCTAAGAATTTTTCTAAAATAAACCTTCGTTAAGGATATTATCAATTGAAAGTTAGGGAGTCAGACATTCCCAAGACATCTTTCCAAACCAGATATGGTCATTTTGAATTCCTAGTCATGTCCTTCAGGTTGGCTAATGCCCTTGCAGCCTTCATGGACCTAATGAATAGGGTCTTCCAATAGTTTCTAGACTTGTTTGTCATAGTTTTCATTGATGATATCTTGATTTATTCCAAAAGTGAGGAGGATCATGCAAATCACCACCGAATTATCCTCCAGACTATCAAAGATCATAGGTTCTATGCAAATTTCTCCAAGTGTGAATTCTGGTTACATACTATTACTTTCTTGGGGCATATTGTGTCTATTAAGATGATTAAGGTTGATCCCCAAATGGTTGAGGAAGTGAGGAAATGGCCCAGACCCATGACTCCAACCGACATTCAAAGCTTATTGGGTTAGGCGGGTTATTATTGAAGGTTTGTAGAGAGTTTTTCGTCCATAGCTGCACCACTTACTAAGTTGACTCATAAAATGGTGAAGTTTTTGTGGTCTGACTCTTGTGAGAATAGTTTTGAGAAGTTGAAAGATAAGTTGACTACTGCTCTTATTTTGACTCTTCCGGGGGGTATAGAAGCTTTTGTTGTATACTGTGATGCATCCTGAGTGGGACTTGTGTGTATTCTTATACAGCATGGTAAGGTAGTGGCTTATGCATCTAGGCAGTTGAAGGTGCAAAAGTGGAACTACCTTACTCATGACTTGGAGTTAGCAGCTGTGATTTTTGCACTTAAGAACTAGCGGCACTATTTGTATGGGGTACATGTTGATATATTTACTAACCACAAGAGTTTCTAGTATGTTTTCTCGCAGAAAGAATTGAATCTCAGGCATAGGCGATGGTTGGAACTTTTAAAAGACTATGACATGAGCTTGCACTATTATTCGGGCAAGGTGAATATGGTAGCCGATGCCCTCAGCAGGTTATCTATGGGCAGTCTTTCTCATGTGGGGAAAGAAAAGAGGGAGATGGTGAAGGATATTCACCAACTTTCAAATCTAGAAGTGCGACTTTTAGATTCCAAGGATTTAGGAGTGGTTGTTCATGAGATAGTTAAATCTTCCCTTTGTGCAGAAGTTAAAGAGAAATAGGTTGAAGATCCCATCTTGATGTAGATCAAGAAAAATGTGGGTCAACAAAAGGTAATGTCATTTAAAATTGATGGTGATGGTATTTTGAGATACCAGGGTAGGTTGTGTGTACTATAAGTAGATTGTCTGAGGAAGAGAATCCTTGATGAAGCTCACACGTCGAGGTATGTTGTTCATCCTGTCTCTACTAAGATGTATCATGATGTAAAAACCATTTATTGGTGGAATAATATAAAGCGTAATGTGGCTAACTATGTTGCCAAGTGTTTGAATAGCCAACAAGTTAAAATGGAACATATAAGGCCAGGCGATTCTTCTCAAGAGATAGCTTTGCCTTTGTGGAAATGGGTGATGATTAATATGGACTTAATTATAGGACTTCCAAGGTCCCAAAACTAGTATGATTCCATTTAGGTAATTGTAGATAGGCTGACCAAGTCAAATCACTTTCTACCTGTCAGGACTAATTATTCAGGAGAGGATTATGTCAAGCTGTTTATTGCAGAAATAGTTCGTTTGTATGGGGCACCTGTGTTCATCATATCTAACCAAGGTACACAATTTTCTTCACAGTTTTGTAGATCATTTGAAAAGGGTTTAGGTACCCGAGTGAATTTTAGCACGGCTTTCCACCCTCGGACAGACGGGAAAGCTGAGTGCACCATCCAGACCCTTGAGGATATGTTCAGGGCCTGCGTGATTGATTTTAAAGGTAGTTGGGTAGAGCACTTTCCATTGATAAAGTTCGCATATAATAACATTTTCCATTACAGTATTAAGATGGCACCATTTGAGGCATTGTATGGGAGAAGATGTAGGTCTCTGATAGGATGGTATGAAGTAGGTGAGATATAGATGTTTGGGCCTAATCTTGTCCACCAGGTAATGGAGGATGTGAAATTCATTAGAAAACGACATAAGACAGCTTAGAGTCTTCAAAAATCCTATGCCGATGCTAAGATTAGAGATCTAGAGTTTGAGGTTAGAGATTGGGTGTTTCTCAAGGTTTCTCCCATGAAGGGAGTCATGCGATTCGGGAAGAAAGGTGAGCTGATTCCTCTCTATGTAGAACCATACCAAATTGTAAGACGGATAGGTGGAGTTCCGTAAGAGTTAGAATTGCCTGTCAGTTTGGGTTCTGTTCATCCGGTACTTCATATATCTATATTGAAAAAGTGTATTGGAGAGCATTCTTTAGTATTGCCTGTCAAAGAAATCAAAATGACAGACTCCTTATCCTATGAAGAAGAGCCTGTAGAAATTTTGGATTGCCAAGTTAGATGATTGAGGAGAAAAGAGATAGCCTCGATTGAAGTGTTTTGGAGAAACAAGAAAATGGAAGAAGCAACTTGGGAATCAGAAGTTGACATAAAAGCTAGATACCCAAACCTTTTTGATCCAGTCGATGACAAAATGGAAGGTACAATCCTCGCCTTATTCTTTCAACGCCTTAGTAAGCTTGAAATTATGCTTTTCTGTGTCCCGCATCAATATTCGGGGACGAATGTTCCTAAGGCGAGATATTGTAACGCCCTAAAGTTTTTCCTAGCTAAATTTTTATCCCCAAAGTATCAGGCATTGGATTATAGAATGATTTATACTTATTTACCTATGGAATTCCTTAGATTTCAACTTTTCATTATGTTGATGATCGAATAACTTTTCTGTCGATATAAGATTTTTCAAAAACCGACACTCAGTGAAGGAGTTATGGTTAATTTAAGGCCTAGTCGTAAAAGACCGTCATTCCAGTCTTTGGCACGTCGCGGAGAGGGTTAAATAACGATGGTCAATTTCCAGTGAGACTCCGTGATGGTGGCACGTCGTAGAGTGGGCCAAATTCCCATTCGTCACTTTCCAGTGAGTCACCGCGATAGTGGCGTGTTGCGGTGGCCTATAAGATCAGGTTCCCAATTTAAATTTTTTCAGTTTCGTTCAAAAGTTAACAAGGGTAGTTTGGACTTTCTCCCAGTATTTTAAAACATCCAAACAGGAGATTAAGACCTCTACAAGCATAATATACGATATTCTCTAGATTTCACTCAAAACAAAAACCCTAGTTCGTATACTTCTCCTCCAAGAAACTCAAGATTCAACCGTGCATTTTCAAAATTGATCGGAGACTTGGAATCCCCAAATTGTAGGCTTCAAGGATCAGCCATTATTCTTCATAATTGAGGTATGCGGGTTGTCCCAGCTTTCAGATAGTTGCCAGATTTTCATATAGTAGAGATTTCGCAGACTGTTCTAGATGTTGTTTATCTAAATTCAGATTTCATTCCTTAGTGTTAAACTAAATCCAGAGAATGACCATGTTTCCGTATCAGATTATATTTCTGCATCTCCTTTTATTATGTGAATATTGTGCATGATTAACAAATAGAGTAGGACGTCCGAGCCTTCATGGTCTGGGATGCTCGTCACAGCCAAGGCCTCGGTTCAGGTCATGACAGAGGTAGTTTTTAACCGACATACCCCTGATACGCCATTATGGCTATGTTGGGGTCCAATTTGTAACCCCAATTAGAAGGGTGTCAATACCGCACCACTGTTAAGGACAAGCTGTGGGCGAACCTTATCTAATAGTGTCCCCAAAAGAGAATGGTGGGGCCCCTATCTGACTGTGCTTATCCACCTCATAAACCCTTATCGGACAGTGTTGATGTATCAACCTTTGCTGTCTACATAGTTATGGAATGCAAGGATGACTTCTAAGGATCACACCCTTATCTGATACTGTGTATCCCTATCCTTTGGTTCACTCGGTTCTAATTCCTACTTCTATCTAAATGTACACTGAACATGATTTACTGAACTGAACATGAGCTGAGTTACTAAGTTCCATTGACTAATGGAATACTACTGATATCTGACAACTGACTGAGTCATAAGATCATGGAGATTTTTCCTGAGTCATAAAACTATCTGAAGTCTAAGGATTCATAGTTTGACTGAGAGTATCGTGACAACATGACATGGCTCTAGGTACACAGCTAATGTTTTAGGTACAAGTACCCCCAGGACTCGATGGAATGAAATTGACAAGGCATGACTTACTTGAATACATAATAATCATCATAATACATTTACTGAAGTATTTCATCAAATATGTGATAGGCATAAGCTTGTACATACATGGGGATTTCACGATATCATGTTAATTAGACACTTTCCCTTCATCTAGGCATTCCACCAAACACAAAGTAGGCATATAATGTGTAAACAACATCATACAACAATTAATTATCGTGATTAAATTCCAATTTAATCATTCAAAGGTTTAGTCCTAGGGTTTCATGAATCTATACTATTACAAATCAACCCATATAGAATTTAACACTCATTCATGGAATACAATTCAATTACTCATTATCAACATAAACAAAAGCAGCACAATCATGAACTTCATAAATAAATCCATAACTTGAATTTAGAAAAGGGATTCTTGGGCTTCATGGACGAAAGGAGTCCATGAATGAACACTATGCATACCTTAGTTCATGATTTTATGAAGATTGATGGTGAAACCTTCTTGAATTTGAATCTCCAATAGAAAACCTAGCTTGTTCTTGAGAGAAACTTAAGATAAAATTGTATATTTTGGGTGAAGAATAGCTAAATCACGTGTTATTGGGTTTAAATAGGGTTAGAAAATTGACCCTTTTAACCCTGGACGCGTCATTTAATTTCAGTAAAATTTTCCCAAACTGGGCCCCTAGTGTGATGCGGCGTTATCGCATCGTGTCACTGGAAATTGACGATTGATAAATTGAGGGATGGCGCAACGTGGAACCATCGCGTTGCCCCTTTCTTCGTGACCTGGAACTTTGGCTCAATGAAGGGGAAATCACGCTGAGACACTGGAAAAAGAACAATTCTAAATTTGAGTGTTGCCGCAATGTGCCATAATCGCAGAAACCTATAGGATATTTCCAAATGTCATTTGCTCTTGTGGCGCGGTGCACCACTAACCAATATGGCACTATTTTACGATGGGAACTTGAAATAGTCATAACTTCTTACCCGGTTATTGGATTTAAGCGAATCATATATCGATGGATAGCTTATTGAATTTTACACATGACAAAAATTGAAAATCTTCATTATTCTACATGGAATAATTATCCTTCACTTTAGAATCTAATACTAGGCATTCTTGGGATGAAATTTGCTAGAAATCTTCGGGGTATTACAATATTTCCTCCTTGAGAACATTCATCCTCGAATGAGACTGACTGAGAGGGGGAACAATAAGCTGAACATGTATTGAACATGAATAACTGAAACATGATCTTATGATAGAAAAGCTGAACATAACATACTGAACATGCATATCTGATGCATGTTAACTGATTCATAAATGCATGACTGAATTTTTTGAGGAACTAAGTTTCTCAGAATGAGATTGCATTTCTGATGCATAATTATATAACTGAGCTGATACATGAATGCATGAATGAATATGCAATGGTACTTGATACCAAGTTTATAATGGGAATATGAACATGAAACTGAATACCGAGTTCGTGATGAACACTGATCATGAAACTGAGTAAGCATAAGGAGAACTGTTACCTTGAGCTTGACCTGAGTTGGTGGAGAAGAGGTTAGGATACTTGGTACATATGTCTACTTCTGCTTCCCAAGTAGCTCCCTCAACGGACCGATTTTCCCAAAGAACTTTAACTAGAGGGACTTCTTTGTTCCTTAATCTACTAGTCGGATAGTCTAAGATTTTGAATGGAACTATTCATAAGAGAGACTATTCTGAACATCATTGCTTTGAATAGGGACTATGACTGGTGGGTCACCTATACACTTCTTGAGCAAAGAGACATGGAAGATTGGCTGAACTGAGGCTAGATTTAAAGGAAATTCGAGCTCCTAAGCTACCTTGCTGAAACAACTGAGAATCTTGAAGGGACCGACATATCAGGGAATGAGCTTTCCCTTATTGCCGAATCTCTTCACTCCTTTCATGGGAGAGATGTTTCGATAGACATGATTACCAACCTCAAAGTCTAGGTTTTTCCTATGAACATCTGTATAAGACTTCTGTCAGCTCTGAGCAACCCAGAGTCTTTCTCTGATTAACTGGACTTTTTCTAAGGCGTCGAATGCTAAGTCAGGACCTATGACTGAGGCCTCACTAACTTTGAACCAACCAATTGGAGATCTACATCACCTACCATAGAGAGCTTCGAATAGAGCCATCTGAATACTGGAATGATAGCTATTATTGTATGCAAATTTAATCAATGTCAAGTGGTCATCCCAACTTCCCTTGAAATTATTTACACACACTCTTAGCATATCTTCTAAGGTCTGAATATTCCTTTCTGCTTGACCATCTGTCTGAGGATGGAAGGTTGTACTAAGATGAACATGGGTATCGAGACCCTTTTGGAATGCTTTCCAAAAATAAGAGGTAAACTAGGTACCTCTATCTGAGATGATGGACAACGGAACACCGTGCAATCTGACTAATTCCTTGATATAGAGTTTGGCGTAATCCTCAACTAAATAAGAGGTATGAACTGGAAGGAAATGAGCTAATTTGGTCATTCTGTCTACAATGACCCAAACTGAATCATGTTGATGATGAGTTCAAGGAAAACCCATTACGAAGTCCATTTTCACAACTTCTTACTTCCAAGTAGGAATATTTAACTCCTGCATGGACCCATTAGTCTTTTGATGCTCAATCTTAACTTACTGACATATAGAGTACTTAGCCACAAACTCTGCAATGTCTCTCTTCATCCCACTCCACCAATAGATTTCTCGTAAGTTGCGGTACATCTTTGTGGCCCCTAGATGAATAAAGTAGTGTGCACCATATGCTTCTGCAATAATTCGCTACCATAAGTCATCTACACCTGAAACACAGAGACGACCCTGAGAACATAAAACACCATATCCCTCTTAGGAGAAAACCTCTACTTTCTGATCCTGAACTGACTCTTTCAACTTGACAAGGCTGGGTTCTCTATCTTGCTTTTCTTTTACCTCGAAAACTAGAGATAATTCTGAACTACTCTGAAAACACATACACCACTCTCTGAAGAATCAACTAAGCGAATGCCAAGTCTGGCAAGTTGATGGGCTTCTTGAGCTAACTTATTCTTACTATCCTCTATATGAGAAACAGTACCCATGGATAGCCTACTGAGAGCATCGACCACTACGTGGCCTTGCCTGGATGATAGAGGACACTCATGTTGTAGTCTTTTAATAGCTCTAACCACCTTCTCTGATAAAGATTGAGATCTTTTTGAGAAAAGAAATACTAGAGACTTTTGTGGTCTGTGAAGACATCTACATTAACTCCGTAGAGATAATGCCTCCAAATCTTCATAGCAAAGACTACTGCTACTAACTCAAGATCATGAGTAGGATAATTTCTGTCATGGGGCTTAAGTTGTCTGGAGGCGTAGGCTATGACCTTACCATGATTCATGAGGACACAGACCAAACCTACTCTAGATGTATCACAATACAGCACAAACCCATTTGAACCATCTGGAAGAGCTAAGACAGGGTTTAAGGTAAGTCGAGTCTTCAACTCCTAAAAACTCTTCTCGCATGGGTCTGACCACTGAAACTTGACTTTATTTTGAGTCAATCTAGACATAGGGAATGCAATAGATAAAAATCCTTCAACAAACCATCTATAATAGCCATCCAAACCCAAGAAACTCATGATATCTAATACAGAGACAGGTCTTGGCCAGTTTTTTACTACTTCAGTCTTTTGAGAATCAACTCTAATGCCATCACCAAAAACAATGTGATAAAAGAATGCTACTAACCTTAGCCAAAATTTGAACTTACTAAATTTGGCGAATAGTTGGTGATCTCTGAGAGTCCGAAGTACTATTCTGAGATGGTCTGCATGATCGCTCTCAGTGTAGGAATAGACCAGAATATCATCTATGAAGACTATGACGAACATATCCAACTACTACTTGAACACGTGGTTTATCAAGTCCATGAAAGCTGGTAGGGTATTGGTAAGACCAAATGACATGACTAAGAATTCAAAGTGACCATACCGAGTATGAAAAGCTATTTTCGAAATGTCACTTTCTCTAACTCTGAGCAGATGATAGCCGGATCTGAGGTCTATCTTAGAGAAATAGATGGCACCCTGAAGTTGGTCAAATAAGTCATCAATTCTGGAAAGAGGATACTTATTCTTAACCGTGACCTTATTGAGTTGATGATAATCAATGTACATTCTGAGAGAACCATATTTTTGCGCACAAATAATACTAGAGCACCCCACGAGGAAACTCTAAGCCTGATGAATCCCTTATCTAAGAGATCCTTTAATTATTCTTTCAATTCTCTGAGTTCTGCTGGTACCATTCTATATGGAGGAATAGAGATAGGCTAAGTATCTGGAAGAAGATCAAGGCCGAAGTCTATTTCCCTTTTGGGAGGAATTCCTGGAAGATCTTTGGAAAAGACATCTGAATATTCATTCACTATTAGGACTGATTCAAGGCTGGGAGTTTCGGAACTAGTGCCCTTAACTCAAACGAGATGATAGATACATCCTTTAGATATCATTTTTCTTGCTCGAAGGTAGGAAATAAGCTGACCCTGAAAGCGGATACACAACCCTTCCACTCAAGGATTTGTCCATTTGGGAATTGAAACTAGACTATTCTCTTTCTGTAGTCGACTATGGCATAGCAGGAATGAAGACAATCCATGCGGACAATGACATCAAAATTAGTCATCTCTAATTCGACTAAGTTTCCTAAAGTGACTTTCTGAAATATCATAACCGGGCAGTTCTTGTATACCCGCTGGGCTATGATGGTTTTTTTCCACTGAGGTAGAGACTGAAAATGGCTCTACTAGGATTTTGGGACTGATTCCAAAATCGACCTCTATATAGGGAGTAACAAAAGACAAAGAAGCTCCTGGATCTAGCAAAGAGTAAACATACACATGAAAGATTTGTAACGTACCAATAACTACATCGGGAGAATTTTCCTGATCTTGTTGGGTCTAAAGAGAATATAGTCTATTTGGGCATTGCCCGCTATTAGCACTGGTGGTGGCACCCTACTGATTCAGGCAACCAGACTGAGCTGAGGAGCGGAGATGATTCTGATAACTTGACTGAGGATAGTCTCCGACTCTGTCGCCTGTCTTTCCACAACCGAAACAGACATCACTACCAGCTTTGCAAGCACCCTTGTGGTTCTTACCATAAGTCTGACAAAGTGGATTATTTCGGGCATTGCTGACACTGCCTTGAGACTTAGAGCCTGGTACTCTATCTATGAACTTAGGAGCTGGAGTAATGACTTAGAATGAAACTAAGAACGGTTTCCTCCTTCTAATTGAGGCTGAGTAAAATTGAATCTACCTGCCTTACCTTTCTTATTCTGCTTTTCCCTCTGCTTAATCTTCTGCTTCTCTATCTGCTGAGCATAGGACATAAGTTTGGCTATAGTCATGTCACTATTTAGCATGGCGGATCTACACTCATTAACCATGCTATCATTTATCCCTGAAGCGAACTTACTCATCTTGGCTCTGCCATCTACAACCACATGAGGGGCATATCTTGCTAATTAAGTAAACTTTAGAGAATACTCTTTCACTTTTATATTGCCCTAACTGAGGTTGATGAATTCTAGAACCTTAGCCTCTCTAAACTCTTAGGGAAAGAATCTATCTAAGAATACAGTGACAAACTCCTCCCACTCTATAGGACCTGCATCATCTGACCTTTCTGACTTCCACTATTTGAACCAAGTATGAGCCACATCCTGCAACTGGTATGTGACTAACTCAGCACTCTCAACAGTAGTCACCCTCATGATACATGTCACTTTCTGAACTTGATCAATGAATTCCTAAGGTTCTTGATCTACTTTAGACTGTAGAAGGATAGAGGATTCATTTAGGTGAAGTCCCAAATCCTAGCTGCGGATGAATTGGCCATTGGGTTGGCCGGAACATCAGCTGGTCACTTATTATGGGAAGATACTGACTGAACAAGAGTGGTAAATACGGTCCTGAACTCCGCATGAGAAACATGATTGCCCAAAGGTTCTTCGGGCTGAGGGGCTGACTGATTTCTTCTCTTAGGAGGCATATTCTGAAATAAAGAGAAGAAGTGGATTAGACTGAGAGATTGACTTATTATTATACTCACTGGCATGACATGAATACTGAAAGAAGCGAAACTATTTCCTAAACATCTAATAGACTCTTGCATAAAAATGTGGGGCGCAACACACCCATGCACAAGACTCTACTAGATGCGGCTTTCAAACTTCCTAGGACTCTATAGAACCTTAGGCTCTGATACCAAGTTTGAAACACCCCGATTTGCTGAACCAAAATGGTACACGGTGCTCATGACCCCGAAGGACCACAAACTAACCCATGACTAATATTTGTACCTGTATATTGCATAAAATACTAAATAGTGTAAAAATATGCACTAAAAGGCCATAAGGTTCAATACTGAACATAACATGGATAATATAACAATTGTGGGGTAATACAATACCCAAAACAAATCTGTAAACACTGAAGTCTAAAACATAATAGTTTGCATCTAGTCTGAAAGCTTTTACTATCTGAATAATCTAAATAAAGAGTTGATGGGACTTGTCCCCAACTAACTCCAGCTAATAACTAATCAATTAAATAGTGGAGAAATAATCATATCTTCGAAGGATGAGGACTCACTTCTATTCTGACTACTGATATTGGAATCTACTGTTGATTTGGAACTCGTGTCTCTGAACCTATGGTGTAACATAAAAAGAAAACACCATAGCGCAAATGCGTCAGTTCAATGGAATGTACTGAGTATACATGAAAGGTAGGATAATGCAAAGGTTAACATGCATGAATAATGCTAGCTGACTGTCTAATATGAATGCGAGAATGCATACATAAATACGTAACTATAACTGACACTGTGATATTGTGATTACTAAATCTGAATACTGATGACATAAAATACTAATAACTGATATAATTGATAGAATAAATTGTTGTATCTGAATGTACCTGATAACAAGGGTGACTATATCTGACCGTCCTAAATCTGACGGAACTATCTCAGTTCCTTACTATATCTGAGTCAACTGTATTTGACAGTCTTAAATCTGAAGAAATATCTAAGTTCTTTTACTGAGATTGGTACTGAAACTGTGGGAGAGAGTATTCAACTAACATGCCCCTGATACGCCATTATGGCAGAGTTGGGGTCCAATCTTTAACCCAAATTAGAAGGGTGTCAATACCGCACCACTGGTAAGGACAAGCTGTGGACGACCCTTATCTGATAGTGTCCACAAAAGAGAATGGTGGGGCCCTTATTTGACAGTTCTTATTCACCTCATCAACCCTCGTCGGACAGTGTTGATGTCTCAACCTATGCTGGTTACATAGCTCTAGAACACAAGGATGACTTCTAAGGATCACACCCTTATCTATTAATGTGTGTCCACATCCTTGGGTTCACTCGGTGCTAATTCCTACTCCCATCTGAATGGACACTGAACATGATTTACTAAACTGAACATGCACTGAGTTACTAAGTTTCATTTACTGATGGAATACTACTGATATCTAACAACTGACTGAGTCATGAGATCATGGAGATTTTTCCTGAGACATAAGACTATCTGAAGTCTAAGGATTCATAGATTGACTGAGAGTGTCGTGAAAACATGACATGGCTCTAGGTACACAGCTAATGTTTTAGGTACAAGTGCCCCCAGGACTTAATGGAAGGAAACTAACAAGGCATGACATACTTGAATACATAATAATCATCATAATACATTTACTGAAGTATTTCATCAAATATGTGATATGCATAAGTTTGAACATACATGGGGATTTCACGATATCATGCTAATTAGGCACTTTCCCTTCATCTAGGCATTCCACCAAACACAAAGTAGGCATAGAATGTGTAAACAACATCATACAACAATTAATGATCGTGATTAAATTCCAATTTAATCATTCAAGGGTTTAGTCCTAGGGTTTCATGAATCTATACTATTACAAATCAACTCATATAGAATTTAACACTCATTCATGGAATACAATTCAATTACTCATTATCAACATAAACAAAAGCGGCATAATCATGAACTTCATAAATAAATCCATAACTTGAATTTAGAAAAGGGATTCTTGGGCTTCATGGATGAAAGTAGTCCATGAATAAACACTATGCATACCTTAGTTTATGATTTTGTGAAGATTGATGGTGAAACCTTCTTGACTTTGAATCTCCAATAGAAACCCTAGCTTGTTCTTGAGAGAAACTTGAGAGAAAATAGTATATTTAGGGTGAAGAATAGCTAAATCACGTGTTATTAGGTTTAAATAGGGGTAGGAAATTGACCCTTTTAACCCTGGATACATCATTTTTTTTCAATAAAATTTTCCCGAACTGGGCCCCAGTGCAACGCGGCGTTATCGTGCCGCATCACTGGAAATTGATAATTGGGAAATTGTGGGATGGGGAGACGCAGATCCATCTAGTTAACCCTTCCTTCGTAACCTGTAGCTTTGGTGCGACGTGGGGGAAATAGCGCGAGACACTGAAAAAATTACAATTCTGAATTTGAGTGCTGGCTCGATGCGCCATAATCACGGAAACCTACTGGATATTTCCAAATGCTATTTCCTCTTGTGGCGTGGCATGCCACTGACTAATATGGAACTTTTTTACGATGGAAACTTGAAATAGTCATAACTTCTTACCCGGTTATAAGATTTAAGCAAATCATATATCGATGAAAAGCTTATTGAATTTTCTACATGACAAAAAGTGAAAATCCTGATTATTCCTCATGTAATAATTATCCTTCACTTTCAAAGTTAATACTAGGTATTCTTGGGACAAAATTTTCTAGAAATCTTTGGGGTATTACAGTTTGGGGACCCAGTTATTCAATTTTTCAGCTTATTAGTATAGATGATTCAGTATTTTCACACCCTTCAAGTAAGATTGGGGTTTGTCCTAGTAACTCTCTAGCATTAGTAGTAGAGGTTTGTCAGACTGCTAGATATGCTTCATATTTTAAATATTGATTGATCAGACTCCTGAGTTAGTATTTTTAGATGTTATATTCAGACAGTTTCTTCTTAGCTCATACAAAATACTATATTTTAGCTTGATTATATATATCTATAATTCCTCATTATAAGTTTTAGATTTAGTAGATGGCTTGCAGGGTTAGCTTAAGGCTACCCGTAGTCTTGAGCACCGTGTGACGTCTCGGGACCTATTTTTGGGTCGTTACAAACTTGGTATCAGATCCTAAGGTTATAAGGGTCCTAGGGAGTCTGACAAGCCGCGTTACGTAGAGTCTTGATCATAGGTGTGAAGAGTGCCACATTTATAAACAAGAGAATATGAGACTTTTTTAGGAATCTATCTTTTTCTTTCATGATCTATCTAGATTACAGTATCTATATCTGCTCTTAACTCATGCTCTTATGTGACAGTTCAATATGCCTCCTCATTGAGCTAAAACCTACAAAAATAATAACTAGCCACCCTAACCTGCTGATCCTCTAAATCAGAATGTATCCCTTAATGAATTTTGGGCTGCCTTTAGGCGTTGGCCCAAGTTGTGACTGCTAATGTTCAGGAAAACCATCAGGAGGCAATCCCACTTCAGCAGAATAAGGATTTAGCAACAACCAAAGTTTGTGACTTCATGAGAATGAACCCTCCTGAGTTCTTAAGGTTAAAAGCAAGTGAGTACCCACAACTTTACTTAGATAAGATAAGGATGGTCACCTAGATTATACATATTTCTTTAGAGTAGAGTGTAGATTTTGTATTTTATAGATTGAAGGATGTAGCATATGATTGGGTGGTCATGTGGAAGAATGTTAGAGTTGAGAATACAGATCCTATGAGTTAGCTGGTGTTTTAGGATGTATTTCTAGACAGGTTATTTCTATGTAAAATAAGAGAAGCTATGGTAGAAGAGTTTGTGAACTTGAGGTAGGGCTCGATGACTGTAAAAGAGTACTTCCTTAAGTTCAAACAGTTATCTAAGTATGCGCTGATATGATTGCTAACCCTAGGGTAAGTATGAGTAAGTTTGTTACTAGAGTATCTAGTTTGGTAGTCAAGGAGTGTAGGACTTTCATGCTTATTAGGGACATGGATATTGCTAGCTTTATTATTCATGCCTAGTAGATTGAGGCAAAAAATTTGAAGGGAATAGAGTGGGGAAATAAGAAGTCTAGGATCGGGCAGTTTAAGTATGTCTAGACCAAGTGTGGAGGGGGACATCATTTGTAATTTTAGAATCGTTCATCTATGCCAGCGCCATCTTCAGCTAGTGCTCCCGCCACTAGAGCTAGGAAAGAGTAGTAAGGTAAGACTTCTATGTCCAAATCTCAAAATAGTGTGTGTGGAAAACCCAATTATCCTCCATGTGCTAAATGTGGTAAGAATCATCCTAGTGAGGGTTCATTAGGACAAAAAGGTTGTTATGGTTGTGGTAAGTTAGATGCTCCGATCTCAATGATGATATCAAAATTTCAATAAATTATTATTGTCACAGAGTTGATCCCTGAAAGCCAAAATCATAAATTTTCCAAACCGAGGGTCTATATAAGATATAAAAGCCATAAAACCTAACAAAAGATGTTACCACCCTAAAATTGATGTTTCAAACGTGTTAGCAAAGTTGGATTTTTCATTCAAGGTCATTCAAACCAAACGTGGGTCCCACACGTATATTTCTAATTTGCTAACCTTTCGACAAATAGGTCAAAATGAGCTCAGGTGCATCGGAACCCAAATCTAACTAGCCTAAATCGATATTTCAGAGCTGTTGGACAGATCAAAAGATAACCACATAGGTCTATAAGAAAGATCTCGGAGCCACCAAAAACCACAATATTGTAAAAATGGTACCAAAATGCACTGGAAAACTTGCCAATCAGTCCCATGCCTCAAAAATACCATAATGCAACTACAGGTAGGGGTAAAATAGTCAAATCATATAAAATCACAAATTTTACATATTTCATCAAATTTTTAGGTCGTTACAACATAAAATGTAATGTATTAGGTTAATTATAGATGGAATCTGTTAAGGTGATAGTTAAATCCCTTACACAGAGAATATATATGCAGTAGTGTGAAAAGATGATAAACCAATATACATTGCATATTATTATATGAGCTGTATTTAAAACAACATGTCTTCAAAAATGGTTATCTAACCATATACATAATTGAGTTATTTGTACTTTTAGATTTAGCAAACAACACAGACTCATATAACAAAAGTAGAAGAAGTAAAATATTAAACAGAGTTAATCTTTCTTATGATAGACAAAAACAAAAATACAAAGCCAAAACACTATTGAAACCTACAAACTATGGATGACCATGTCCTTAACATTCATTATAAAACAAAATATAAAAGTGTTCATGTCATGACCCGAGGCTACCCCCTAGTCGCGATGCTTAAGTCACAAGTGACCACAAGCTAACTGATGGATTAGAGCCTGTTGTGAGCACTGATTAATATATTGATAATGAATATGTGCAGAAAAAATTGAATAAATCCATAAGGTTAAAATACTGAAGATATGATTTAAATTATAGGTCTGAACGTATAATGACATACTAAAAAGAATGATCAAACAACTGATAAACTGACTAACTATTTGAATGAATGAAAACATCTAAAAGCCTCTAAACTGACTGAAGAGTTAATGGGACAGGCCCCAACTAAGTCCAAACTAAACTAACTGTAACATAATAGGTCCTTGACATATGAGGACTCACCATAACTGTTGCTGCTGATAGGCTGAATTATCTAAGCACAGTCAGGAAACTGAGTGTCCGAAGTAATAATATAAGACATCATAGCGTGAAGAAAGTATGTGGTCAGTACTTTTGATATACTGGTATTTGAGTTAAGGTTAGGCTGAAATACATGGTTTCATGTTCATGAACTAATGACTGATTGAAAAGCATATGATAACTGATGCATAAATGCGTGAAAGCTATAAAATCCATGAATGCATAACCAACAATATAAGATGATACTAAAAAAATCTGTAAACTAAAATACTGAAATTTGGTAACTGAATAATAGATGAACTGTATGCTATGGTCAAGAAAACCTAAATTAAATTTTGTACTAAATACTGAATTGAGACTGTGGGAGGTATCATTTAACCGACATACCCTAAATTGAGCTAATCAGGGTCTAACATATAACCCCAGTTAGAAGAGTTTTAGTACCATGCCACGGGTGCTAATGATGGCAGTGTGGATCCACTAAACTAATGTCTTAAAGGACTAATGATTCATCCTCATCTAGCAGGTGCTATAATAAGATATATACTACCCTCAACCGGCAGGTAAATACTTTATCAACCCTTAACAAGCAGATTAATATCTTTAACCTATGCTGGCTATGTAGTTTTTAAACTAAGGGACTGCTACTAAAGGTCTCACCCACTACTGGCAGGTAAGCCCTCATCCGTGGGTTTACTCGGTGCTAAATCCTACTCCAAAGTAAATAAAACTGATTTACTAGACTTAACTAAGCTTAACTGAGCAAACAATTGATTATGATACTAACTAAATGATAATAATCATAGTTTATCTGAAATCATTTTGAGGATACTGAAATTATGTAAATAGCTAAGCATCGGATGTTCATAACCCTCCAGCACTGAATGATAATAACAATAAGGATATATGAATCTTTAAAAAGATAATAAATGATTATTTCTTAAAACCCAACATTTAGAAATTTCACCAAACACATAGGAGTCATGAATTAAATTTACGCATGGGAATGGATAAAGCATGTGATTTAAAACATAGTTACAATACTAAAACCATGAATTAGGTATTTAACATGGAAATTTCATCATTCAAACATGTAAAGGGCTCATCACATCAAAAACCATTTGTAACATAACTTGTAATCAGAATCAACAACAACTTCATGGAGACAATTTATCATAAATATGAATAAACTTATAATTAGATATAAAAAGGGAATCCTTGGAATCCATGGGTGAAAAGGTCCCATGGATGAACATCACACATACCTTAAATCCTTAATCTTGAAAGAGAAACATAATCTTGTTGTTTTTATGAAAGTTCTTAGATTGGAAACCTTAGATTCTTTGGTTTTCTTGGAGAGGAGGTAATTGAATTTAATGAACTTGGGGGCTGATTAGGGTTTGTCTTTGAGAGGAAATTGGGAAAATTGGCATATAATACCCTAACTGACATTTTAATTTATGTTTTTATGAAATGGATTGAGGGGAAAAGACTCGGTTACCCCTCAGAATTTAAATTTGCAACTGGAATGTAGTTTAAGAGGGCACCGTGATGCTGTGCAGGGATCATCACTATACTCACTGCAATGCACCACTATCGTAGTGAAGTTTTGGAATAAAAATTTAATCATGACTCAGTCCTTATATGAAAAATCTGAAACTTCCCCGAGTCATGTTCCTTACACCCCTGAAGATGAATTAACTCAAAATCCTACGTCTCAGGGTCGGGAAAACCCATATAAAAATCCTTGAAGTTAAAATGCCATAAATAAGACTAAGTCCCCAACACATAGTGAAATTTTTAGGATTTAAGCCTCTTATGCATGCAACTAGGAGCTAAACTAAACTAAGAAAATTACAGGGTATTACAATATCTCTCATTTGGAAATATTCATCCTCAAATGAGACTGATTAAGCTGAGAATACTGGGTAACTGAAATCACATACTAAACATGCATAACTGAAAATATGATAACATGACTTAGCTAGAAACATGATACATGACTGAACTGAATTCGTGAATGCATGCAAAGACATAAGAATGATTACATAGCTAGGACTGAGAATGGAAAAGAGTCAATCTAAGTAAAACTATTACCTTAAGCTGATTTTGAGTTTGCAGACAAAAGATGACTGTACTCGGTACGCATATCTATTTCTGCTTTCTTAGTGGCTCCCTTAACAGACTGATTTTGCCAATGAACTTTGACCAAGGTAGCTTCTTTGTTCTTTAGTCCACGAATCTGATGATCAAGGGCCTCGACTGGATTTCTTCGTAAGAAAGGCTATGCTGACCATTTGTGCTTTCTAAAGGAACTTCAATAGCTGGGTCACCAATACACATCTTTAATAAGGAAACATGAAACACTAGATACACTAATGCCAAGTTTACAGGCAACTCAAGCTCATAACCTACCTTTTCAAAATGACACAAAATTTTGTAAGGGCCAATATATCGGAGACTGAGTTTCCCCTTCTAGCAAAATAATTTCACCACCTTCATTGGCGATATTTTCAAATAGATTGAATCCCCAACTTCAAACTCAAGATCTCTTCTCCTCACATCTATATAGGATTTCTGACAGCTTTGGGCTATCTTAAGCCTCTCTCTAATCAACTGAACCTTCTTCATTATATCAAGTACTGAATCTGGTCCTATTAAAGCAGTCTCACCTACCTCAAACCAACTAATAGGAGATTTACATCTTCTCTTATAAAGAGCTTAAAATGAAGCTATTTGAATAATAGAGTGTAGTTGTTATTGTAGGCAAACTCGATCAATGGTAATGGCTATCACAACTTCCTTTAAAGTTTATAACATATGCTCTCAACATATCTACTAAGTTTTGAATGGTCTTCTCTGCCTAACCATTTTTCTGAGCATGAAAAGTTATACTTAGATGAACTTAGGTACCAAGACCCTTCTAAAAAGCTTTCCAAAAGTGAGAGGTAACTAAGTACCTCTATTTGAAATAATAGACAACGACACTCCGTGCAATCTAACCAACTCTCTAATGTAGAGCTTGGTGTATTCCTCGGCTAAATAAGAAGTATGAACTAGTAAGAAATAGGATGATTTGGTCATTATGTCTACAATAACCCATATCGAATTATGCGAATGAAGTGTACGAGGCAAACTCATCACAAAATCTATGTTCACCCCTTCCTACTTCCAAGTAGGAATTTTTAACTCCTACAATGTGCTACTAGGCCTTTGGTGTTCAACTTTAAACCCATCCTAAACCCATACACTACCCTCAGCTGAATCAACCAACCTAACATCTAATGTAGCAAACTGATGATCCTCCTAAACTAACCTCTTCTAATCATTCTCAACATAAGTAACACTAATCATACACAATCTAATAAGGGCATCTACCACTTTATTAGCCTTGAATGAGTGATACAACACACTTATATCATAATATTTAAACAATTCTAACCACCTTATCTTACAAAGATTTAAATCTTTCTGCGAAAACACATACTTCAACCTTATGTGATCCATGAACACATCAACATAAACTCCGTAAAGATAACGCCTCCAAATTTTCAAGCAAAAAATAATAGCTACTAAATCAAGATTATGGGTACTTATTATTGATTGTGACTTTGTTCAACTGGAGGTAATCGATACACATTCTGTGAGAACTATTTTTCTTAAGCACGAAAAGGACTAGAGTACCCCATAGGGAAACACTGGGCCTAATGAATCCCTTATCTAAGAAATTTTTAAACTGTTCTTTCAACTCCCTAAGCTCAATTGGAGCTATTCTGAAGGACGGAATAGAGATAGGATGGGTATCTAGAAAGAGATCTATTCTGAAGTCAATTTCCCTTTTGGGAGGAACTCCGGGAATATCTTCAGGGAACACATATGGAAATTCCATTACTACTAAAATTGACTCAAGACTTGGCATCATTGAATTAGAGTCTTTGCATCAAATAAGATGGTACATGCACCCCTTAAATATCATTTTTTGGCCTTAAGGTATGAAACAATATGACCACTAAGCACTGAAGTACTACCCATCTATTCAATGGCTGGTTCGTTAGGAAATTAAAATAGAACGACTCTATTTCTGGAATCAACTGAGTCATAACATGAGTGGAGCTAATTCATACCGAGAATGACATTAAAATCAGTTATCCCTAACTCCACAGGGTCAACTGAGGTGATTTTCTAGGATATTATGACTAGATAGTTCTTGCATACCTATCTGGCTATAATAGAGACTTCTACTAGAGTAGACACTGAGAAGGGTTCTGCTAAAGATTTGGAACTGATACCGAAGTTAATAGCTATGTATGGGGTTACATAAGAAAGTTAGACTCTGGGTGTAGCAAAGCATAAACATGAAAAAGAAAGACCTGTAACATACCTTTAACCACATTAGGAGAGCTTTCCTGATAATGAAGGGACTAGAGTGCATACAATCTGTTCTGGCACAGCCCACTAATTGCACTGGATGTGGCACTCTACTGAGTCGGTGATCGGGTGGAACTAGAAGATGATTGGACTGACCCTGCCAACCACTCTTTGGGTAATCTCTAGCTTTGTAGTTTGGATTTCCATATTAAAACTCACATCACTTCCATATTTACACACACCCTGATGATTCCTACCATATTTTTGGAAGAGAGAATTAGTACAACTACTGTTCACACTACCCTAGGACTTGAAGCCTGGTGCTCTATCCCGATTGTCATTCCTGAACTTTGTTACTGGTGCACTAGCTAAAGATGGAGTTAGGGTATAAAAATTCTGACTGAATTAAGAACGGTTACCACCCTGTGACTTATCCTGAGAAAAATTAAAGCTACTTATTCTGGCCTTTTTATTCTCCTTCTCTATCTCCTTATGCTTCTATTTCTCATTATGTTGAGCATGGACCATAAACCTAGATATGTCCATATCCATAATCAACATAGCAGTTCTACACTCCTTGACCACACTATCAGATATACAAGATAAGAACTTACTCATTCTAGACTTGTTATTAGCCACTATCGAGGAGCATAGCTCGCTAACTGAGTAAACATAAGCAAATACTCCTTCACACTTATACTACCCTACTTTAAATTAATAAACTCCAACACCTTAGCTTACATTAAATCTAAAGGGAAGAACCTATCTAAAAAGACCATGGGAAACTCCTCCCACTTTACTTGCCCTACATTTGCGCCCCTATCCTCCTTCTACTGCTTATACCATGTGTAAGCCGCATCTTGCAATGGGTAAGCAGACAAATATGCACTCTCACTCGAAGTGATAACCATGATATAAATAACCTTCAAAACCATATCAAGAAACTCATACGGATCCTTCTCAGACTTGGATCTTTAAAACAAAGGGGGATTTATTCGGGTGAAGTCCCGAATCCTAGCTATAGATGTATTTTTCATTAGGTTAGCTAGGCCAACAAACTATAGATTATTCTAACCATCTATTGAATGATATAAGGTTGTGAATGCATCTCTAAAATTGGTATGAGAGACATGCTCATTCAGGAGATTTTCCTAAATAGGTGGAGGTGTGGGCTGGTTCCTATTCCTTTTTCCGTTATTCTTTCTGAGAGGTATTTTCTGTAATGGAATAAAGGTTGGATTAGAAAGAGATTTTAAATAGATCTCATGCTCCTTCGCAAGACATGAATACTGAAAAAAGGGAAACATTTCCTAAAATGTCTTGTAGCGTCTTGTCCATAACGGTAGTGCGCTTCGTATCTATGCCAAGACTCTACTTAATGCAGCTTTCAGGCTCCTTAGGACACTGTAAAACCTTAGGCTTTAATACCAAGTTTTTTCATGACCCGAGGCTACCCTATAGTCGTGACAGCGGTGCTTATGGTCACAAGTGACCATAAGCTAACCCATGGGCTGGTACCTTCTGTGAGCACTGAATAATATACTTATAATAAACATATGCAGATGAAACTAAATAAAGACATAAGGTTCAAATACTTAAAATACAATTTAAATTATAATTCTAAACATCTGATGACATACTGAAAAGAATGATCAAATAATTGATAAACTAACTAACTATTAAAATGACTGAAAATATTTGAAAGCCTCTAAACTAAATGAAGAGTTGATGGGATAGGCCCCAACTAACTCCAAACTCAACTAACTAAAAGAAATGTGTAAATACTGTAATAACATAACAGGTCCTAAACATAAGAGGACTCACCACATCTGCTGCTACTGATAGGCTAAACTATCTAAACGTGGTCAGGAAACTAAGCATCCAAACTTATTATATAAGACATCATAGCACGCAAAGAAAATATGTGGTCAATACTTTGAATGTACTGGTAAATGAGATTAGGTTAGGTTGAAATACATGGGTTCATAAGCATGAACTAATGACTGACTGAATAGCATGAGATAACTGATGTAATAATGCATGAAAGCTATAAAATATGAGAATTTTTGACCAATCATATAACATAATACTAAAATATTCTATAAACTGAAATACTAAAATCTGGTAACTAAATAACTGATAAACTGTATGTTATGGTCAAGCAAGCCTGTACTGAATTTTGTAATGAATGCTGAACTGAGACTATAGGAGGTATCATCTAACTGACATGCCCCAAATTAAGCTAATTGGGGTCCAACCGTAACCTCAGTTTGAAGGATTTCTATATCGTGCCATGGGTACTAACGATGTCTGTGTGGATCAACTAAACTAATGTCCTGAAGGACTAATGAGTCACCCTCATCTGGTAGGTGCTCAAATGAGATATGTATTAATCTCAACAAGTAGGTACACACTTTATCAACCCTCAACTGGCAGGTTGATATCTCTAACCTATACTAGCTACGTAGTTTTAGAACTAAGGGACTGCTACTAAAGGTCACACACTCTACTAATGAGTGAACCCCCACCCCTGGGTTCACTTGGTGCTAAATCCTACTCCCAACTAAATGATATTGAATTACTGGACTAAACTAAGCTTAACTGAGCAAACAACTAATCATGATATTGACATAATGACAATGCTCATGGTTTATTAGAAATCATTCTGAATAAACTGAAATTATGTAAACAACTAAGCATCGGGTGTTTATAACCCTCCAGAATTGAATGACAATAACAATAAGGACATATGAAGCATAAAAAACATAATAAAGGATTATTTCTCAAAACCCAACATTTAGATATTTCATCAAACACATGGGAGTCATGAATTGAATTTAAGCCTGGGAATGGGTAAAGCATGTGATTTAAAACATAGTTACAATACTAAAACCATGAATTGGGGATGTAAAATGGAAATTTCATCATTCCAACGTGTAAAAGTCTCATCCCATCGAAAACCACTTGTATCATAACTTGTAATCAGAATCAACAATAACTTCATGGAAACAATTCATCATAAACATGTATAAACTCATAATTAGATATAAAAAGGAGATTCTTGGACACCATGGGTGAAAAGTTATCATCGATGAACATCACACATACCTTAAATCCTTAATCTTGAATGAGAAACACAATCTTGATGCCTTTCTTGAAAGTTCTTGGATTGGAAACCTTAAATTCTTGATTTTCTTGGAGAGGAGGTAATTGAATTTAATAAACTTGAGGGATGATTAGGGTTTGTTTTTCAGAGAAAATTGAGTAAAATGGGCATATAATGCCTTAACCGAAGTTTTAATTAATGTTTTTGTGAATTGGATTAAGGAGAAAAGACTCAATTACCCCTCAGAGATTTAAATTCGCAATTGGAACGTAGTTTAAGAGGGCACCACTATCGGGGTAAGTTCTGGAATAAAAACCAAAACACAACTCAATCCTTGTCCAAAAAAGGCAAAACATCCCTAAGATATACTTCTTACATACCTGAACATGAATTAACTCAAAAACCTACATCTTGGTGTCAGGAAGACCCATTTAAAAATCCTTGAAGTTAAGAGGCTAAAAATAAGACTAAGTCCCCAACTCTTAGTAAAATTCTCATGCTTTAAGCCTCTTATACATGCAACTAGGAGCTGAACTATAATACGCCGTATTTCCTTAGCTTAAGATTAACTCTCAGTTCATGAGTTATCCAATATAAATTTTTTTGAAATATTCATTATTTATCAGTTTTGAGCCTGCCATTGCATAGGAAATTGAATTAGCTTTACTGTGTAAGAAATTATGGTTATTTTAAGTTTCAGTCATCACACTCTATCATTCAGTCTTGTAGCATGTTGTGAAGTATGCCTAAAATAGCAATTGTTTGTTTCCAGTATTGCTCTGTGATATTAGCGCATCGCGCTAAGGCTCATTTTCACGTTTTTCAATTTCCATTGTATCAACGCGATCCCACCACATTGTTGTGAACTTCTAGGTCCCAACCAAAGTGGGAATATGATACCACCGCATCACACCACCATGAATTTTCCTAGTTGGTAATTTCCAGAGACACGGCGCGATAGCACCGCATCACGCTAGGTGCCTATTTTGAAAAATTTTGATGGAAACTAAATATTTTGTCCAGGGTTTAAAACATCCTTTCCCATGATCTTAACACACCCAT
Organism: Capsicum annuum; assembly: GCF_002878395.1. Lineage (NCBI taxonomy): Eukaryota > Viridiplantae > Streptophyta > Magnoliopsida > Solanales > Solanaceae > Capsicum > Capsicum annuum. The sequence goes on from NC_061111.1 coordinate 48,661,701, forward strand.
ATATGGGATTTAATCCCTAAAAACATTTTAAGTTATTACTCACTCAATTTATCACCAAATCAAAAGTGTTCTCTCTCAAAACTACAAACCCTAGCTTCAAGAATCAAGGTTAAAGCTCAATAATTTCTCCAAGAACGTCCAAGAAGTACTCCAAGGTATGTTAGGTGTTCATTCATGGGATCCTTTCACCCATGAAGTACAAAAACCCTTTTTAAACATACAGGATCTCAAATTCATGATTTCCATGTTTGAATTAGATTGAATTCATGTTCATGATATTAGTTGAGTTTCAATCCATGATTTAATTGCAAGTTTCATGAAAATTGAATAGCATGTGTAATGAATATGTGATTATATTGATTAACCCTTAAATTACCAAATTGATTAATGAATTATTTGTTGGCCATTATTATGTAAATAATCCATGCTCCCCAAATGTTTGCTAAATTACCTATGAGAAATAAATAGTGGAATCATGACATGTTATTATGTGGTCCCAAATATATACAAGATTATGCCCTACAAGTGTTTGATGAAATGCTTATGTGAGTTGACTAATGAAAGTATGACATATTATTATGTGATCCGATTCATGCACAAGTTCATGTATATCAAGTGTTTGACAAAATGTCTAAATAAGTGCATTGTTAGCAAGCAAATATGGTTATGCCTTTATGATTATTTTGTCTTTCATTTATGCTATTGAGTCCTGGGGTATTTAATAGTTGATAATTTAGTTGTGTACCTAGAGCCAGTATCAGTTATAGAATAGCATTAGTCATTTCCCAATTAGCAGAATCCAGTCAGTTACAGAACTCAGGAAAATGTAGAAAAACTCAGTATCAGTCTAGTCCAGTTCAGTATAATCTGTTCAGTGTCTTTCAGTTGGAAGTATGATTTAGCACTGAGCGAGTGCAGGGTTGAAAGTTTTCCCTTTAGAAAGGAAGAGTCGTTAGTATCAGTCCCTATACTCCAAAATATGTAGCCAGTGCAGGATGAGGAGTCACCCATCAAATTAGGCTTGACTACCTCTTAGGGGTGACTTGTAAGATTAGGCTTGTCTCCGCCCAGGCGTCACCCATCAGTTAGGCTTGGCATCCTGGTTTTTCCAATGTTAGTACTCGTGGCACAGTATTAGCACCCTTCCAACTTGGGTTACAGGTTGGACCCCAATTAATTCAGAGAGGGGTATGTCGATTAGATGATTACCTCCCACAGTTTTAGTTTCAGTCTTTCGTTATACAGAATCAGTACTGTTAGATATAGTCAATTAGTATCGATAATTCAGTTATTAGTAACTTCAAATATCATTTACTCAGTTATCAGAACTCAGTACTTAGCTTTATAAAAGATCAGTTATAGTATTTATATATGCACAGTATTACATACTCAGTATTTGTAGTAGTTTCAGTTATCCATGTACTATCATGTTCAGTTACTCTATATCACACAGTCAGTTATTGTTCATGTATATGAACCCCTGCATTCATCCTTACCTCATCTAGCATAATAGTACATTCTAGTACTGACACATACTTTATCTTTGCACTATGATGTCTCATATCATAGGTTCAGATGCTCAGGCTCCCGACCGCGCTTAGGCAGATCCAGTCAGCAAGCATAAATTTAGTAGTGAGCCTTCATCTATCAAGGATGTACTTTTATTTTAGTATTTTAGTTTATCAGTAGTTTAGTAGTTGGAGTTAGTTGGGGGGCTTGTTCCATTAACTCCATATTCAGACAGTTCAGTTAGAGGATTTTAAACTAGACTAGTTTAGATAGTGTTTAGCTCTTATATCTTGTTATTATGTATCATTATTTTGATTTTGAACCTTATGACAATTCAACCTAATTTTACATTTATTTTATTATTATTATTCAGTGCTTACAGTCAATATCAGTCATGGATTAGCTTGTGGTCCTTCGGGGTCGTAAGCATTGTGTGACGCCTAAGGTGTACTCTCGGGGCATTACAAACTTGGTATCAGAGCCTAAGGTTAAACAGAGTCCTAAGGATCCTAAAATCCACATCAATTAGAGTCTTGTGCATGGGTGTGTAGCGCGCCACACTTATAGACAGAAGGCTATGAGATGTTGTTGGAAAGGTTTTCCTTCTTTCAGTGTTCATGTCGTGCGAGGGAGAATAAGCTTAAGTTAAACTCTCAGCCTAATCCCATTTTTATTTTGGTTACAGAATAAACTGGAAATCAGTCAGTACCTTAGCCCGTTTAAGAAAATCCCCTGGACGAGCATTTCTTCTATGCAAAATTCAGAGCTGCTTTCACTACTTTAGCCAATTTAATAGTTTCTCAAAATGACCTACAGGATATTCTCTTATCTAGGCTTGGGTTTCATACGTAGCAGGGAAAGGACAGAAGCATAGGAATAAAGATAGAAAGAATAAGAAAGTTAGAACAAGTGGATTTAGGCCAAGGTCAGAAGGTGGTAACCGTTTCTAGTTCCGTTAGAAATTCTCAGCCCCAAATTCTTCTATACCTAGTGCTCTAGTTCCAAAGTGTAGAAATGTCAGTCTAGATAGCACGTCAGGCTCCAAGTCTCAGGGTAGCAAGAAAAAAGGTTGTACCCACCTACTTTGCCAAAAATGTGGTAGAAATCATCAAGGTGTGTGTAGGGCTGCCAGTGATGTATGTTTTGGATGAGGCGAGTCAGGGCACAGTGTCTGATAATGCCCTAAGGTTGGTTCACAAAGTCAGCACAATCGTCCTTCAGCTCAGTTCGATTGCCCGAATTTATAGGGTGCCACTTCCTGTGGTGCCAGTGGGCAACGCCCAAATAGGCTTTATGCATTTTAGTCCAAACAAGATTAGGAATGTTCTCCTGATGTGGTCAGTGGTATGTTACAAATATTCCATTTACATATTCATGCCTTATTATATCTAGGAGCTTCTCTATCTTTTGTAACTCCTTGCATGACCTTCAACTTTAAATCAAACTAGAAAATCTTAATAGGACCTTTCTTAGATCTTACCTCAGTAGATAAATCCATTCCATATAGATGATTATATAGAAATTGCTTGGTTATAGTATTTCAAAAAATCCCTCAACTAATTTCAGTAATAGTCATTCTGTTTCAGTTTCTAGATAGACCAAGCATTTAATGAAGTGGTAGTACCTCAGTTTTAGTTGATCTAAGTTAAATCTATAGATTGAACTAGCAGAAAGAGAAGTTGAGAATTCTAAGTTAGTCAGTGTTGAGGTTGCTATATGATGATTTTTAAGACCATAGAAAGTTAAGAATCATATATTAGAAGGAAGTACTAGCAGTGGACCTTACATCATTAGTAGTCCTTCAAAATGAGTTTAGTGTTTATGAGTATTGTCATATCTAAGACTCTAGATTAAAGTGGTCTTAGTCCGATTTAAAGTTTATTAAGTGCCTCAAAGTCTTAGAATAATGGCTTTAAGCCAAGAAGGAGATGGTACCACAGGTAACCAAGTAAGGTTTTTAGATTTTAGTAGTAATGTCAGTATGTGTAGAGAAGTAGTAGGAGAGGTTGATGCCAAAGTAATCCTTACTTCAGTGTAAAGTTTTGCACTTCAGCTATCATGATATCTACTCACGCAGTACATGTCAGCACTATGATTATAGCTCCTATTCGTGCACATTATAATAAATTATGTACGCTTATAATTCCTAGTATGAAGAGTTCCAGTTCACTTAGTGTTACAAATCACATTCCCTGAACACAAAAACTCTAAACTCAGGTCATGCAGCTCATGACTCATATAGTTACCTTGACTTATACTATAATCCTAATGGTTAGCTAAATTCAGATTTTGTCATGTACATCCTCAGTTTAGATCTCTTGATAAAGTCCAGGATGTTGATGTTCTATTCCTCAAGTCTCAGTTTAGTGTCAAGTTCTGTATAGTGTCCATTCATGCTTCAAGTCCACATGTTGTAACCTTCAGTGAACTCTCCTTATTAAATGATGTAGTGATGAGTAGTTGCTTAGATAGGAGAGAGTAAATGTTTCATGTTAAGAAAAGGTTATTGTATTATAATTTTACCCAAGGTTGTAGTTATAAAGATAGGCTTGAATGTCATGTTAGTGTGCAGGTGAATAGCTAGCAAAGGGTTGTATTTAGTTATTGGAGGAAAAAAATTAGAATTCTTCTTGATATAAGAAGTTGAGAAATGCAAAGTGTGAGTGTACATTCAGATCCTCAATTTATGCCATTGCCCATCCTGTACCTATCAGAACTAAGTCATAATATCAGTTTAGTAGTCAATACAAAACTCAGTCAAGTTTCAAGTTTGGTTGACCAACGCGTATAGTTATCAGTTTTTCAGTTGTCAGTACCTCAGTATTTCAGAATCATGTCATGTGCTTAGTCTTGCATTCCTAGATAATACTGTTTCCATGAACTCATGCTCAGTTTACCTCATGTTCCTCAATCAGTCCTTACCACAGATGCATAGTACTCTAAGGTTTCAGTCCAGTTATTCAGGTTAAGTCTAGTTTAATCTTACATGACCAGCATCTAACTATCAGTCATCCAATTAATCAAATAAGATAGTATGTTTATGCATTCGTTCCTAGTGCCCATGCGAATATTTTTAATAGCCCCAAGTGAAATGCGGTGTTGAAATTACAATTGAAGGAATAGCTGAGAAATGTGGCTAGGATGGCAAGCTAGTAGTTTCAGTTCACGAGGTGTAGTAACTCTGTCTTAGATGACGTTTCATAGGCCTCACCCCATATTATAGAATTATAGCCATGACGTGATATTTTATCCCGATATCATATTTAGACCATGCCAAGATTTCCTTGCTCCCTAAACTCTATAGAACTTTATAGAAAGAGTGTCAAGAAATGCTCCAGTTGAGTATAAGTTTTCAACATGAGATAGTCTGTACAACCATTGATTTTTTCCCATCTTTTCATCTAGTCATACTATCCAAAGTCTTAAAAAGGTAAACATTCCAAGATAGAGCAACCAGGTAGTTGCGTATTTAGCCCAGTTCATGTGTCATGCCTCACTTTTAGGCCTCAAATATTCAGTCACGAATCAGTTCGTAGGTGCCTCGTGCATCATCTTAGTTTTTCTTAAGAATCCCTATCAAGTTAGCATTCTTCAGGGGACATAAAGTCCCAAGGGGGAGATTTACTATAAACCCCCCGAGTTTTCATGACCTAAACCTTCCATGTTTTTTTCACATAACGAATCCACTTTGGAGTAGTGGTTACTCCCAAGTTGACCCTCAAGTCCCAATCCCAACAATAAACCATGTATTCAAGGGTCAGTTTAGTTCATGATATCTAGTTCATGTATCAAATTTTAGGCTCAGTTCCATTCTCACATTCCCATTTATGCGTATTCAGTAAATGATCTTAAGTTGATATCGATGATTCTATATTCTTGAAAATCTCTCCCATGAAGGGAGTGAAGAGGTTTGAAAATAAGGTAAAACTTATCCCCAATATGTCGGTCCTTACATATTCTCAATCATTTTGGAAAGGTAGCTTATAAGCTCGAGTTGCCTTTATACCTAGCTTAAGTACACCCAGTATTCCATGTCTCCTTGCTAAAGAAATACACTGGTGACCCAAAATTCATAGTTCCCTTAGAGGGCATAGATAATTTAGAATGATCTCTCTTTTGAAGAAGTTCCAATCCAGATTCTCGATCGCTAGATTCGTAGACTGAGGAATAATGAAGTTCCCTTAGTCAAATTCCTTTAGTAGAATCAGTCTGTAGAGGGATCTACTTGGGAAGCAGAAGAAGATATGCAGACCAAATATCCTCATATCTTCTCCGCAACCTCAGATCCAACTTAAGGTAGCAGTCTTCCTTAGCTTTACTCAGTTCTATGCATTCATGAATCAGTTCAATCATGTACTTATGCATTAGACATGCATGTTCAGTATGAAAACCCAACTTGTCAGTAACTTCAAACATAAATTCCATGCATCAAATATGTATGTTCAGTGTAAGAGCTCTATTTTTCAGTAGTCCAGTAATGTAGTCATGCATCAGATATGCATGTTCAGTGTGTAAACTCAGTCTATCAGTGTCTCATCTTAATTAGTCTCATTCATGGATGAATGTCCCCAAGGGGGAGATATTGTAATACCCCATATTTCCTTAGCTTAAGATTAACTTTCAGTTCATAAGTTATCCAATCAAAAAAAAATATTAAATTCTCTTTATTTACCAGTTTGATCCTTTCATAGCGGAGAAAATTGAATTAGCTTTCCAAAAATAAAAAGTTCTCCTAAATCCAATAACCGGGTAAGAAGTTATGGCTATTTTAAGTTTCAGTCATCAAACACAGTCATTCAGTCCAGTAGCGCGTCATGGCATTGACAGTTTCCAATGTTGCTCCGTGATATTGGAACATCGCGCCAAGACTTATTTTCATATTTGTCAATTTCCAGTGTATCAACGTGATCCCACAGTATTGCGGTGAACTTCCAGGTCCTAACCAAAGTGGCAACGCGATACAACTGTGTTATGCCACCATGAATTTTCCCAGTTGGCAATTTCTAGAGACACAGAGCGATAGCGCCGCATCGCGCCAGGTGCCTATTTCAAAAAATTTTGATGGAAACTAAATATTTCGTCTAGGATTAAAACATTCTTTTCCCATGATCTTAACATGCTCAGATATAGGATTTAATCCATAAAAACGTTTTAAGTTATTACTCACTCAATTTATCCCCAAATAAAAATCATTCTCTCTCAAAAATACAAACCCTAGCTTAAAGAATCGAGGTCAAAACTCAAGAATTTCTCCAAGAACCTCCAAGAACAAGTATTCTAAGGTATGTTAGGTGTTCATTCATGGGCTCGTTTCACCCATGAAGTCAAAGAACCCTTTTTAAACATACAAGATCTCAAATTCATGATTTCCATGTTTTAACTAGATTGAATTCATGTTCATGATATTAGTTGGGTTTCAATCCATGATTTAATTACAAGTTTCATGAAAATTGAATAGCATGTGTGATGAGTATATGATTATACTGATAAACCCTTCAATTTATAAATTGATTAATGTATCATGCTGTTCATGTGTTGGCCATTATCATGTAAGTAATTCATGCTCCCTAAGTGTTTGCTAAATTGCCTATGTGAAGTAAATAGTGGGATCATGATATGTTATTATGTAGTCCCAATCATGTAAAAGCTTATGCCCTACAAGTGTTTGATGAAATGCTTATGTGATTTGACTAGTGAAAGAATGACATGTTATTATGTGATCCCATTCATGCACAAGTTCATGTATATCAAGTGTTTGACAAAATATCTAAATAATTCATTGTTAGAAAGCAAGTGTGGTTATGCCTTTATGATCTATGTCTTTCTTTTATACTATCATGTCCTGGGGGTATTTAATACCCGAAAATTTAGTTATACACCTAGAGCCAGTGTCATTTACAGAATAGTATCAATTATGTCCCAAATAGTAGAATCCAGTCAGTTACAGAACTCAGGAAAACTCTAAAAAGCTCTGTATCAGTCCAGTCCAGTTCAATAGACTCTGTTTAGTGTCTTTCAGTTGGGAGTAGGATTTAGCACCGACAGAGTGCAGGGATGATGGATTTCCCATCAAAAAGGCATAGTCATTAGTATCAGTCCATGTACTCCAGAACTGCATAGCTAGTGCAGATGAGGAGTCACCCATCAGACTAGGCTTGACTACCTTCCAAGAGTCACCCGTTAGATTATGCTTGGCTCCTCCTAGGTGTCACCCGTCAGTTTGGCTTGGTATCCTAGTTTTCCAATGTTAGTACCTGTGGCATGGTATTAGCACCCTTCTAGCTGGGGTTACAGGTTGTACCCCATTCAGTTAAGAGAGGGGCATGTCGGTTAGATGATTACCTTCCATAGTTTCAGTTTTAGTTTCATTTTAGAACTCGGTTCAGTTCTATGGAATTAGTACTTTTAGACATAGTCAATCAGTATCAGTAATTCAGTTATCAGTAACTTCAGATATCAGTTACTCAGTTATCATAACTCAGTACTTAGCTTCAGAAAAGCTCAGTTATAGTATACACATATGGATAGTATTACATAATCAGTATTTAAAGAAGTTTCAGTTATCCATGTACTCTCATGTTTAGTTACTCTATATCATACAGTCAGTTATTGTTCATGTATATGAACCCTTGTATTCAGCCTTACCTCATCTAGCATACCAGTACATTCCACGTCCTAATGCATACTTTCTCTTTGTGCTATGATATCTCATATCATAAGTTTGGATGCTCGGGTTCATGATTAGGCAGATCCAATCAGCAGTTGCAGATTTAGTAGTGAGTCCTCATCTATTAAGGATGTACTTTTATTTTAGTATTTCAGTTTATCAGTAGTTCAGTAGTTGGAGTTAGTTGCAGGGAGGAGCTTATCCCATCAACTACATATTTAGACATTTCAGTTAAAGGCTTTTAGACTAGACCAGTTCAAACAGTGTTTAGTTTTTAGATCTTTTTATTATTTATTAGTATTTAGATTTTGAACCTTATGGCAATTCATCCTAATTCCTCATTTATTTCAGTATTATTATTTAGTGCTCACAGTATATATCAGTCATGAGTTTGTTTGTGGTCCTTCAGGATTGTAAGTACCATGTGACGCCCAGGGTGTACTCTCAGGGCATAAGATGAACTAAGCTATGAAAGTACTGGGTATTACAGTTCAAAAGAAAGGTAAACTTCATAACTATTCTAAACTAACTATCGTTTCTTAATCAAGTCGTGGAACATAGCTTAGCCTGGGTTTCAGAGGATCATCATTGTCACTTGTCCTTTTTTGTCCTTGACCACTCCGTAATATCATAGTAAAGAAGCATACGACAATTGATGAGTTTGTGTGTCAAACATAGCTAATGGTACTGCCAGTCCTTCACTTAAGTACTCCGCATACCCGGCTAAAAAAACATCACAGCCTCTGAATTGAAAAAAAGTTTTATTTGTTAACAAAATAGAAAAAAATTTTAAATATTACACACATACAATTCATAGTAACTGCAATTACAGACTTGCACAAGTTTGTTAGGCAATGTTTTCCACATACTCAACATCAAATGTGTGTTTATTGACAATCTGAGTGTTCTGACCCATTTTATCCTTGTACACGTCCAGGGTTTCCCAGTCAGTACATTTTGTTTTTTAAAGAAACCCACTATTAGACAAATATCTTGGCAACAATACTGCTAACTTGAGTATTTTAGGGGATGGGTCCCTATTTATGGAAAAGGATAATGATTCGTACACACGGATGACTCTTTCCTTTAGTACAATAACTTCCAACACTCAATGAAATTCTCCATCACAATTAACAGGAACGTACACCTCATCAACCATATGCCAAGGCAAGACCGCTGGAATATTGAATGCTTTTATTATATTGATTATTGATTTCTCGTGTCTTTGAACAATACATGACTCCGTGTAGTCTTTCTAGGTATAAGTCACATTATATGAAACATCCGGATAAGACCTATGATGTCTTCTCAATACAGGATTTAAAGAAGCTATCTAATTTTGTGTATCTGTATCCATGACTGAAGTTCTACTTTAACTCCTTTTGCAACTGGTAGAAGATCATTATATGCTACACAAAAGAAAACATATCAACATCATTAGAAAGTGTAAGTTTAAACTTAACTTTAAGCAAAAGCAAAAGACAATTATACAGAGATTCTTAGAAATGCAGGGTTTGATTGTAAGTATTCTTAATATCAAATGTATAAGACAAAAAACATATACATATTTATTTTATTCTAATACATAGCACTAGGTGCTGCTCAAGCTCGTTGGTGGCCTAAAACAAAAAATGAATCAGAGGCCCTATTTTATTTTAAGAAAATAAATATTTTCTTAATTTAAAGTCTATTCTTGTAACTTTTTAAAATGCAAAGTTTTTAATATATCTCTTACAAAAATATTTTGAGATGCAAAGTTATTTTTCTTTTGATATATGATTTTTAAAATTTTTTTATAAATAGTACTCCTTTCATTTTAATTTATTTTTGATTTATTTCAACTTGATATATTGTTTGGAGTTTAAGAAAATAAAGAAACTTTTTAATCTTGAATTCTTAAAATAAAAATATATAAAATACACCAAAAATGTTCTTTAATCTTATAGGCTTAAACATGTTTAAAAATAAAAGACAAAGAAATTGAAATTGATAGTACAAAATATTTTTTAAAATAAACCCGATAATAATTCTATTATTGCTAAAAAAATGAGGCCCTTAAAATTGGGGGGCCTAAGGAAGGTGCCTAATTTTTTAAGGCATGGAGCCGCCCCTGCATAGCGCACTTACTGTATGGTAATCTCATACATTTATTTTCAATTATTCCATCAATATACATATGAATCCTAATGTAAAGTATATTCCTACCATATACATTGCTCTGTATATTCGTATATAACAGGTTCATATAAAAAAACTCTTTATAGCTTATATATTTGTATATGTAAATTTAATAATGTACTATTACATTTGAAATTACAGATAAATAGTTAATAGCTCTTTTTTAGAAATGAGCTATGTTCATTTTATTAACTATAGATGCTGACCAGTTCATAACATGATAAAACTAACATTAAAACTACGAATACCAGATCAAAGTTATGCACCTCATCGTTCCAGACGACATCGTGTAGAACTAATTTTTGAATTGGGGATAAGCAACGATGAAATCCAGCTCCGCAAATTCAAGACCAGAATATTTAGCTCAGTAGTGATCATCCTTCAGTTTTCTATACCATCAATTGTGAAGAAATGTTAGTTAACATTAGGTAAATATACGAATGGAAAGAGTATGTATTATTACTTTCTAGTATGATATTTCAATAAATCTTACACAATACATTTGAGTATATCGACATTAATCCACTCGGAAACTCTTCAGATATGTCGTACCCATCAAAGACATGCTTCTGCTACTCTTCGATATCGGAACTCCCATTACCTTTTGAACTTGATCCAAATTTCGTTAAGTAGGGTGACATGAAAATCTTTGACTTTTGTCTTAAATTTTTAGTTGATGATTCCATCGAATTACTATTAGCAACTTGTGCATCTGAAAAATCAGGTGGAAACAACTTTCGAGTATAAACCACTAGCTCTTAGTCATTTTACTTGGACAAACAACATTCAATGACTTTGCAATCATTAGGGTTGACATTCTAGATGTAATTAAATCTATGCAATCTTGTACTGATTTTGTTAATGTGCCATTGAAATCATCCTACAAGATGAAATTGTTCAATGAAACTTACGTTTGCAATGACTTGTTAAGATGTTTATAATGTGAATACCAATGAGTTAGTTAATTCGTATGAAAAACAGATGCAACATCCCATTCTTATAAATAATAGTGTTTTTATCATATAAATAACATATGATGCATTAGAATTTATGTATAAGTTGAAAAAAGACTATTATAAAAATCTGTCCTTTCATTATAAAACACACTCTCATACATAACAGCCCTTTCATCATATATACATAACATGTGATGTTTTAGAAATAGTATGTTATGTATATGATGAAAATATTGTTAGATTTATCAGTACTTCTTATATAAAGTTATTAAAGTATTTGGTAATTTACTAATAATTATACTAGTAAACTATCTACTGCAGTTATTATCATATCTTTGTTTTTTGTGTAGTACAGTAAAAATACCATAATTTCCACTTGAAGAATAGCTAACCAACTATCAACATGCTTTACTTTATGCGTATCTATTTCCTATCATATTTACTTATATGTTGCTATTTGAGTTTATCTTCTGTTCGCTTTGGAATTCACTTGTTTCTGTATATTCGGAATTTATCTTGATACAATCTTGATAATTCATTTTAATAGGTTGAACATCAGCAGGTTCACCTGTTGGTACATCTCCTAATGGATCCTTACCCCCATCATTATCCTGTTATTCATCGAATAAAAATATAAATACGATAAAATCAAATACATATAATTAAATAATGTCATTAAAAATACTTGGAACTCCTGTAGGAATAGACTATCCTTGCTTTCCAAATCATTTGTACCACCTTCTTCCTTCTTTAAATCATCTTGTTCAGGATTTTCATACCATTCCTAAACCTATATGAATCATATTATCAGATAATTCATAGTTTAATAACTCTTAAAGTTTAAGATGAGAAATTGTGTACCGTTTGTTCTTTGTTTTTCTTCTGCTTCAAAGCTTGCATTACTTTAGCATGTTGATTTGATAGTAATGTTTGAAGGTCTTCAATCTTTATATCAACCTTAATCCATAAACAGAATCTTATGAGTTGCAATGTTGTCTAGTGCAAATGAGAAAACACAAACGAAATCGTACTTACATAAAAAAAATTTGAGGCATGCTAAAAAATGAATAAAATGACTTATCTGTCTCATACTTCAGAGACGCAACTATTGCTACCTGTTGACTATATTGAAACTGAAAAGGTCCTTGTTCTGTTATTTTATCAGACTTTTTTAAACAACCCTTGATACATACCATATGAATATTTTGGTGTAGATTTCTCATGATCTTGCTTCTCAAAAATATTGTTGTCAAACATCACTTTGTTCCTTATTTTTAAAACTTGTGTAGTTGAAAAATCTGCAGAAAATCCTGCCTTGATTAGTATTTCTGGTGGTGGTCTTGTACTGAATCATCAAAATCTTTAGGTACTGAATGAGTTTTTGGGTATTTTTCATCGATGACCCTTTTCAACTTACGAGCATTCGATGTGGTTGAAAAAAATATTTGATCACCTATCTAAATACCCTTCCTAAATGACAAATCAAGCCTCTGAACTTCTTCAAATGTGGGTCATAAGTTGTTGTAAACAAACTATGAAAGTGTAAGGCATGTAACACTATTAAAACCATATGTATCGGAGGAAAAAAAAGATAGAGTATGATATTTACCTTAACGAACATTCCATCATAAACTTTTCATATTTTGGCCCCACTCCCACTACATACCAGTTGAAAATCATTTAAATTTTATTGACTTGATGGACAATAATCTTTTTATCAACTACATAACAACACTTAAATATTAACACATTCAGTATGTATGGCAATCCTCCAAACAAGTATAGCTATTTTTTTGATAAAAAAATCTTGTCTCCATGTAGTCATTAACTTCTAGAATGCGAACTCTTCCCATATGAGAATTGTTCATAACGCCCATCCTCCACCACATGGAAGTGAGCTATACTGACCGGTGAATAACACGATTGAGAAAACAAGATTGCATGAATAAAGTACAATATCTCCATGTTCAATGCATACCGAAGGTTATAGAAAATTTTCATCTTGACCCGTTGAACCAATGTGAACTTAGATATTCCATATTTTACATTAGAAAAATACTTTGACATTATGGTAGATGTGGGAGAGGTAATATACAGATAATCATCGACATTAGTGGTATATTTCAGACCGGTAATTATAGCAAACTCAAGTAGAGTAAATTTTAGAATAGTACCCTATACATAAACATGAATCTTGTCCTATTTACCCAGTTGCATTGAGGCATGTTCAGGAATGCACCAAAGAGTGTTTTTCAAAATAACCCAAGTATTTCTTGCCTAAATATTGCTTTATATCTTCTCCAAAGTTTCGGTTACATGAACTACCAATATGTAATGGGTGAGCTGGAACTTTGTCAATATGATATTTTATCCCCTGAAATAATAACATTGAATTCCAACCTTATTAAAATCTAACATCAACAATTCAGCTTATACTGGAAAGTAAAACCGTACATAAAAAGTAAATTTGACTGTAATTGTAATACCATGTACTTTTCTTAGCTCAGTTCATCTCATAGTGCTTGCACAACAGGCTTAAAAACTGAAAATTTCACTTAGTGTTAGGGACTTAGTCATATTTTTTGGCCTCTTAAATTTGAGGATTTTTGAATTGATTTTCCCAACCTCGAGGTATTGATTTTTAGTTAATTCATGTTTAGGGGTGTAAAGAGCATGTCTCGGGGAAGTTTTTGATTTTTCAGATGAGGATTGGGTTGTGTTTGGATTTTATTTCTGACACCTCACCGTGATAGTGGCACGTCTCAGTGCGTATAGCGATGAGGCATTTGGCACGTCGTGGTGCTCCTCCAAAACATATTCCAGTTATGAATTTAAATATTTGAGGGGAAGTAGCATCTTTTTCCATTAATCCAAGTCATTATAATCTGACTTATCCTAGCAATTTGGGCGTTAATTGCCCATTCTTCTCCAATTTTCTATCAAATAAACCCTTACCCTCTCCCAAAAATATCAAATTCAATTACATTCTCTTCAAGAAAAATCAAGAATTCAAGTCACCCAATCCAAGAACTTCAAGAAAGCTTTCAAGGTTGTGTTATCCTGTTAATCTTAAGGGTTTAAGGTATGTGTGATGTTCACCCATGGTTTTCTTTCACCATGGAGTCCAAGAACCCCTTTTTTAAATATTAAATTATGAGTTTTTCATGTTTTATATAAATTATCTCCATGAATTACTTGTTATTCTGATTTTAAGATTGGATTACAATTTTTTTTAAGTGGAATGGATTATAGTATGTTATGGATGTTGAAATTCCCATGTCATGTTCATGTAATTCATAATAAATTCTCAAATTATGGATTTTGGTCATGTAATCATGCTATCTTATCATGTTTAAAAGCATCCCCATGTTAAAGTATTAATCACCTTATGTTTGATGAAATGCCAAAGAGAATGATATTATAGAATGATTCCCCTTTATGGTTTTTCAATGGTTTTACATGCCTTTATTTTTATTTACATTTAGTACTGAGGGTTATGAATACCCGATACTTAGCTGTTTCTATAGATTCACTATTTTCAAAATGGCTTCAGATAAACCAAGAGCATTGTCATCCAGTTAGTTATCATGATCAGTTAATTTCTCAATAATACTTGGTTCAGTCCAGTAATCAACGTCAGTTCAATTTGGAGTAAAATTTAGCACCGAGCAAATGCAGAGATGATGGTTTCCCCGTTAGTTAGGCAGATTCATTAGTAGAAATATTTGTATTTCAGAACTACGTAGCCAGCGTGGGATATTAGGCGTCACCCATCAGTTTAGTCTTTACTTCCTCCTAGGATTCACCCATCAGTTTGGGCTTAACTTCCTATTTAGGGGTCATCCGTTAGTTAGGCTTGACACCCTGGTCCTTCAGTGCACCAAATTAGTGGATCCACACAACCATGTGTTAGTACCCATGGCACGGTACTGACATCCTTCCAACTGGAGTTACAGTTTAGACCCCACCTAGCACATATTAGGTCATGTCGATTAGATGATACCTCCCACAGTCTTAGTTTAGTATTCATTAGAGATTTCAATTTAGATTTGTTTGACCATAGCATACAGTTCATCAGTTAATCAGTTACCAGATCTTAGTATTTTAGTTTACAGACTATTTCAGTATCATGCTATATGTTGATTATGCATTCTCAGATTGTACAACTTTCATGCATTTGTGCATCAGTTATCTCATGCTGTTGCATTTCATACAAAGTTAACCCATGTATTATAGCCTAACCTCATCTCATATACCAGAACATTCAAAGTACTAACCCCATATTTTTCTTCACGCTATGATGTCTTATATTATAGGTTCGTACACTTAATTTCTCGACCACACATAGACAGTTCAGCTTATCAGCAACAATAGTTGTAGTGAGTCCTCATATGTCTAGGACCAAATATGTTATTTTAGTATTTCTCTATTTTCTTTAAGTTATTTTAGTTTGAAGTTATTTGGGGCCTATCCCATCAACTCTTTTCACTCAGCTTAGCAGCTTTCATACATGTAGTCAGTTCGTTGGATAGTCAGTTGTATTTTATCAGATTTTTTTAGTTATTTACACACGGTTTGATACGTATTTCAGTATTCAATTTTATAGTATCTTCTCAGTGTTTAAACCTTATGGTATTTCCATTTTACTTCCACACATGTGTATTTTATTACTTTATTCAGTGCTTATAGCACGTACCACCTCATATGTTAGCTTTTGGTCACTTGTGACCATAAGCACCATTTTCGCGACTAGGGGATAGCCTTGGGTCATGACAGTAATATATATAGCCTGCAATGTATAAGCTAAATATAATTATAGTTCTGCAATTACCTAGTACATAACATACTTGTGTATAAGGTAAACATAACTGTAGGAAAAAAACAGATCCTATACATTAAAAAAGTATTCTGAAATGTATAAGCTAAATATTACTGCAATTAACCATAGCCTTATACATAACATGTTTGTGTATAAGGTAAACTTAATTGAAGGAAAAATAAGTCCTATACATTAAAAAAGTACTCTGAAGTGTATAAGATAAATATAACTGCAGTTAATCATAGCCCTATACATAATATGCTTGTGTTTAAGGTAAATTTAGCTACAGGAAAAAACAAATCCTACACATTAAAAATGTACTCTAAAATGTATAAGCTAAATATAACTGCATTTAATCATAGTCTTATACATAACATGCTTATGTATAAGATAACTTGACTGCATGAAAAATTTAGAATGGGTCAATCATATACAATGAGTACTAATGTATAACATGAGAATTGGTCAAACCATATAAATTGCGTAGGAATGTATATGGGTCTAAATAAAAATATATATCACATGAAAAATGTGATTTTATCCCTATACATAACCTAGATATGTATAGTAATATATAAGAGTGCGTAAGATCGAGAAAAAATACAGATAGGAAAAGTAAATCACTATACCTTTGGAATTAGTGGTTGTGCTGATCCTTCACTTTTATTCTTATTTGAAGATTTTACAATGAACTTTTTAGAGCTTGTAAGAGCAACTTTTCTCGACTTCTTCATCTTGGCTGGACCGTTTCAATATTTTGATCTGTTTTTTGTAAATCTGAGATCCTCATTATCGAATGTACCAGGAACAAATCTAAAAACGGGATTTGCTTGTTCTTTAATATCTAATTGGCTAAGTTCTAAACTAAAGCTCAGAACAAATTCCATTATAGTGCTTTTTTGAGAATTAAGCAGCTAGTACATATAAAATTTGATAAAGTTGAAAAAATTTAAAAATTAAACAAACCTTTAAAATAAATTGAAGATGATGATGAAGTTGAGCAATATGATATAATATCATTTGAATTTTGAAATCTTGAAATTGCCAGATAATGCTAGCTTGATTTTAGACATGCATGGTAGAGCATTAACCAATCTAAAAAGGGTGGTTTGATATGAATAATGATTTAGGCGAGAGAAAGTATAAATAATGGAACATTTGTAATTAGTTTTGCTTTATGGGATTGTATGTAATAATTGTAACTTAAGATGTATATTTATATAAATTTTAGATAATATTAATATATATATATATATATATATATATATATATATAAACAAGGCTCTAGCATGTACAAAATTTTATAATCTTCAAAGTATTTTCAAGTTTTGACTAAGACAACTTAATTTTACTCATAAATTATCATAATTTCAATATTTTCACCTCAAAGTTCATTAACAGAGCCATAATTATATTTTTTGAACTCATTTTTATAATAGATCGCATACCATTATTTCTAATCTAGTTTTTTATTACTTGAGAACCTGTAATATGTTATATTTTGAATTTTACTAAGTAAGAAGTTAAGCTATTTTGGAATTGACAGCAATTCACGAGCGACATATTGATTTTGCAAAGTATGTATTTTGGTTAGTGACATATATGCGCTTTTTAATTTTTTTTGTTTTAAATATATTTTTAGCACATGTTATCGTTTGATTTTCTAGCTAATACTATTGCATTTTCTAAAAAAAATATTGTTGTTGGACTTCATATTTCAAATAATTATTTTTTGCTTTTGGGGAGAATGGAGTGCATATGATGTTGGTGCTCCAATTAATTTAAAAGATGATATGTTTGTTGTCCGATACTATGCTCTTATGTTATCTACAATCCAGATATTCACCATCAAATCTCCAGTAACAATTAGGTATATATTGATATTTTATTCAGATTCTATATACATATTACTACCAGTGTTCTATGTTGAAAGAAAGTAAATAAGTCCTCATAATATAATTGTTAAAGTATCATTTTATTAAATAAAACAATAAGAAAATTATCCTTTAAAAAAAACAATAAAATTGGACTTAAAATGGGACCAATAAGTTTTCATTTCATGTTTTTATAAAAACATGGCTTACATTATTAACAAATACGTTTTAAAATTTTTAACTATTCTAAACTTGATAATATGCATAAATGTGATATTTGTTCGTTTGTTGTGCACATTACGTGCTAGTTCGGTGAAGTATACATGTTTGTAAATTTTTTTATGCATATTATGTTCTAATATTTAGACATAAAGTAGAAAACATAAATAAAGAAATAGGAGAATTTATTCCACCAATAAGGAGAGAAGATGTCGATATTTTTCTTTTACCTTTTAGGCTAGCATATATTTTACATGATGAAAAATGATGTGTCATGATCCAAAACTCGAGGTTATGATGGCTCTTATCACGGCACAACCTTTTAATCATATAAGTAAAGGAAATGATGTGATCGTTCCTTTTTAATATAAGTAAAGAAAATACTCTAATTACACGTCAAGCAACACATAAAAAATAAGTAAAGAATATGAATATTCAAATGCAATGCAATGAACAATGAAGTGAATAGCTGAAGGTCATCGCATGACATTCTGTTTACACCTATCAAGCCTTATTGCTCCCGAAATATGACTCATGGACGATTTGCAACCCGTATTGTATCTCAAAGTTCCCCACAATCCTAATCTCATAACTCAATCTATCCAACCGGTACATCCCTCAGTCTAGGTATTTTTAAAATTGTCTTATTTTCTTTCAAAAATTAATGTTCCTCAAAAGTACCGATATCTTATGAATGAGTATGTATGCAACGAGGATATAATGCTCATAATCAAATCAGTATGAAGATATCAAATCTCTTTAATATGTGTGCAAGTGAGCCCAAAAATCATTCGTGATGTCAGTTCTAATAGCGTACAATTAGAATAAATATACATATA
This sequence comes from Capsicum annuum, assembly GCF_002878395.1. Classification (NCBI taxonomy): domain Eukaryota; kingdom Viridiplantae; phylum Streptophyta; class Magnoliopsida; order Solanales; family Solanaceae; genus Capsicum; species Capsicum annuum. The sequence goes on from NC_061111.1 coordinate 48,680,762, forward strand.
AGACATCATTAATATCATATGTGCCCATAACTCAGACATTTCTACATGATAAAGGCAAACAGTACTTAATAAGGCATATAATACCTATTAAGCTCCTCACGGGCATCACATTATGAATAAAGACAGTCAAAAAATAAGTTCAATGTCAAATAAAACCCCCACATAGAAAAAACACAGTACATGAAGACATAAGTCAACAATAATATAATATAAGCCTCCACATGGGCATCATGCAATACATAATGTCTCAAAAAATAATTTTCATTCTTATTTTTTCCAATTCATTGCATATTTTTCTTATTTATTAACTACTCATTTCAGTTTGAAGGAAGTTAAGTCATAACCTACATCGAAGTGTCTAAATACAAGTCTGAAGTTCTTCAATATGGAGTCTTCACCTCTTGAACAACCTCTAAATCAACTAAAATGTTCAAATATAGCATCTACGCATTAAAACGAAGGCTACCCATATTGATCATATTTTAAAAAGATTCCAAACAGACTCGAAAAATGGGTTCAAAAATAAAACAAAAAAAATATTTATTTTCTTTTAGAAACACATTCTCCAAGGTTAAATAAATCTACACATGAAAACCCACAAAATATTTAGTTAAAAATGAAGACAAAATTGAAAAACAATCGTTTTTAAGATTTACCAGAAAAAATTCTTAAAATTTCATTTCGAGACCAAGATTAAAGAGTGTTTTAGATGATATAATTCAATCAAAAGTAATGAAAATTAAGTTTTCGAGCTTATCAAAACTCAAATGATGATGAAAACCCTAAATATATCGCTCAAACCCGAAGCTCAAGGTCTAAACATGGTTAAAAATCACAAAAAGGAGTACACATATAACAATGACTTCTTTAGTAGCTAAATAACCGCTAAAGCGGTACCAGGCCACTTCCGCTTAAGCAAACTTGGGATGCTAAAGTTGCTACTACTTAAGTGGATACCCTTTGAAATTTGTTCGAAATCTGGCAAAATCAATCGAACTATTCTACTATGCTATTTTCAATAGTTGAAACTCAATGACGATGTCAAATTTAAAAAAAATATATTTTCAATAAATTAGCACCCATGATCTCCTTTAAGACTAATAAAACTAGTTTTTCAATAGGGGTCAAAATGCAAAGTAGAGGTTTTAAACCTGAACGAACCCCGCTTCAAATTCAATTTTGACATTCAGATCAAATGGAACTTTTCAAATTGCACTCCGATACTCAGAACATCAAATGTTGGCCGAAGTCAATTATAGGACTTTCAAAGCCCCTAAAAATTTAAAGCTCTCGTAAAACCATCTCGAAGGTATTGAAAATCATGTCAGCCATCCCCACATACAAAAATCAACATGTAGAAATGATGAGGAAGGAAAAAATAATTAAATTACGTAAAAAATAAAATTTCACAAATTAGATCATTACATAATACATGTATTGACAAGGCCCAAGTTTGTACTAAATTTGATGATCTTCACAATGTTTTTGATTCTTGGCTTAGACTGTTTTATTTTATTCATCAATCATTGTGATTTTAATATTTTCACCTCAAATTTCAACAATATGGATCATATTTATTTATTTTGAACTCATATAGAGAATAGGTTTTATGAAGTTTTTGTTTCTGATTTAATTTTTTATTACTTGAAAACATGTTTTGTGCTATATTTTGAATTTGATTATGTTTTTCTATAGATAATAATCCTAGGGCGGACCTATGTTATATTTTGAATTTGATTATGTTTTTCTGTAGATAAGAATCCAGGGGCGGACTCCGGCACCCACTAAACTCGATGTGGAATAGATATAATTACATAGAAATTATATGAAAATAGGTATAAAATGTGTAAAAGCTCTGACTATAACAAAAACTTGGTTGGCTGCATTGGCATTTGGGTTGATCTTAAGGTCCTTTAGTGGAAGGAGGTCCTGGGTTTGAATCTCATTGAGGTGATTTTCTTTTTAAAAATTTTTAAGCACCCACTATCCTTAAATCCTGGTTAGCCACTGTAAGAATCCATAAGCGATATGTTGATTGTGAACATTATGTATATTGGTTAGTGACATATATGTTCTTGTTAATTTTTTTGTTTTTGACTTAAGTCATCGATAGGACCCTAAAATTATTTTGAAATTTTACTTGAACCTCTCAACTCAGAATTGTACCTATCAGATCCCTTACCCACATAAAATTTGATCCACCTAAGCCTTTTTTATCCACATGACACATCTCATAATAATCACTCAATGTGGGCGCCTGAACATGAAAAATCGTCTAATGTGGCAAAAATATAAACGCTAAAAAACATTAACTTTCTCTCCCCTCACCCCCAAATTAAAAACCATAATTTCTCTCATTCTCACTCTCATATTTCTCTCATTCTCTAATTTCTCTAATCTCTCATAGCCCTACTCTCGCATAATTTCTCTAGTTTCTCTCATCTCACTCTTATATTTGATTATCTCACTCTCATATTTGTCTTATAATTTCTCTCATATTTCTCTTAAATCGATTTTTTTCTCATTTTATTCAAGAATGCTGCAAAATTCAGTTAATTTTGAGGTACCAAATTGTGTTACGGTTGCTAATTTTGTCATTTGAGGACTTAAGGACTCCATCAAATATACGTCATAGACTTTTTGGATGTAAAGTTTCAAAGGTTTGTAACATTTTCAAAGGTTTTAAATTTTTATTTTTTGGGTGAATTTTTAGCAATGTTACTATTTTTGGATTTTTAGAAAATGGTGGATGTGGATACTTTAGATAGATTGATCCAAAACCTTCGATTGCTGAGCATCAATATCCTGGGGTGGAATCGAGCATAATGAATAGGTTCAAAAATGGTGAAATTCGTGTCATCGACTGAAGGAAAAGCTCAAAGAGGTTGAAGAAGATAGGGACACTTTGTGTGAGAATTGAAAGATAGTGAAGAGAAGTTGATTGAATTGAAGTAAAAACTCAAAAAAGTTAAACTTGAGAGGTAATGTGCAAAGCTCAAATTTAATAGATTTGTTTTGCTTCTCATCTGTGTTCTTACTATAAAATTATTCTTTAGTATGGTGTTATTGAGTAGATAAATGGGTATTGAGAGTTTATCCTAATTAATATGTAATGGAGTTATTTGGGCAGCCTTTATTTTGTATCATTTTGATATGTTTAATGTGAATGAGTTGTCCTATTTTGTATCACAATCACATTGCTGATTGCTTTGAATCCAGTTGTGAAACATAATATTTCCACCCAACTAGGCATAAGCACATATTTGTAACTACTAAAAGTATTTCTAAAAATAAGGAACTCTTTAAATTTGCACCTCTATAAAGAATCCTCTCACTTGATGTACCAGGCTGCAAAATCAAACAAAATTGTAAGACAGTAAACATCAAAAAGTTAAATGAAAACATAGTTATAGATAAGGAATGAGATAGAGAGTATACATTTTACACTTGGATTCCAGTTGCTGGATCAGCGTAAACACCAAAACCAGTTGTAGGCCTTTTGTATCCAGTAGAAACACCAAATAAGGCAGAACTATATGACCTCTTGTTGGTTGTCAAAGGTGGAACTTGACTAGAAAAAACATTTCTTGCACTTTCAAATGGTGTTCCTCTTGCATTGGATATTTTTATCCCCAATCCTCTACCATTTCCTACTTGACCTCTACTAATTCTGTAACACCCCGATTCTACCCCTGGATGTCACACGGTGCTTAGGACCATAAGTGATCCCATGCTAACCCATGAACTAGCATATTGTTAAGCAACTGATTTAAATATGTATAAAATAACTACGTTTACTGTACGGAAACATAATAATGATGAAATCTATAAAAAATACAATACTGATACAATTTTACATTTTGATAAAAGCGAAGAGAGAAATTGAAATTACATCACTGACTCTAACTGACATCTTTAAAGCCTCTACTATACTGGCTATAGATAGCTGGGATGCAACTCCATCTACCACTAATCAATACATATGCATAAGAAGTAAAGTATATGAATAACCTCTAACTGAAGTCCCCTAAGTAGGAGAACCCATTATCTTCTTGCTAGAATCTGCAAGTGTCTGATCGTGACATATGGACTACAACTGATCCAGTACCTACATTATTAAACAATGTAGCACAGAGATGTATTTGTCAATTGGTACTTTTGGAATGTACTAAGCATGTGGGGGTGAATGCATAAGTAAAAACTGTAACTAATTTTGCATATAACTTGTAAAGAATGCATGTTAAGTGTAAATGACTCATATTGGCTTGATAACTCAAAGATGAAAATCGTGAATCATGAATAATAAAGCATACTGTATAAATCCTGTGAGACATAACACGTAGTTCTAAAAGCTACACTTTTACTCTTTCTATTAGTGGAATAAGTAGGACTCAAGTCAAGTCTGTTCTCAAATCATGCAGACTAAGTATAAGAGGACTCACCTTTATCATCTGTAAACTGAAAGCTAAAAATCTCATAGCCAATATCTCATGTAAAAGAATATCTTAGTAAAATTGTGAGCCTTTACACTTAATTTCTAAAAGTTGTTCTATTATTCAATTTTAGGACTTAGTGACTTTGGGAGGTTCTTTCAACCGACATACACTATATGAGCTATCATGATGTCCAACATCATGTTCCTCTAAAGGGAAAACCTCACGTTGGGGAGAGGTTTCATACTCTTGCCAAGGAGTATAACCTTATCTTAAGTGATTACTTACTTAGCCCACTATGGGCACTTAATCTTAATCCTACGTTGGCACATAGTTCTGAGGCATGGGACCTTGGAATCATACCTAACTCGGTGCTAAATACTGCTCCCATGCTTTTGCTCGAACTTTAGGAAATCTACTTTAACATAGCATAAGGGTGTATAATGAAAACCAATTATGCTTCTGTTTCTTTAAATCTCAAACTGTATGAACAATATGGATTCCTTATCTTAACTTAGGATCAAAAGATCAATTTCTTTCTTAAATTTTGGCAAACAACTTATAAAAGAGGCTTAAAATCATAATCTTCTTGAAATATCAATACTTAGATTTATAGATTAAAACCCATACTTTAATAGACTTGATTTATTGGAGAAAGCTTAATCTTGAAAGCCTTGGATATAATCTTGAATGCTTTCTTGAACTTCTTG